>NW_027509472.1:6323-20512 GCF_048541705.1 Temnothorax americanus
GACTCTCTTTCAAAAAAAATTTTTTTTAAAAATTTTATTTTTGGGGGGTTTTTTGGGGGGAAAACCCTTTTTTAAAAAATTTGGGGCGGTTCCAAAAAAATAACTTTTTGGGACTTATGAATTTCGAGGGTGACCTTTGGAGGGCTGTAACTTTTGCAGAACTCCGGCGATGCTTTGAACTCCGCGAGACTGTTTTCCGAAAAAAAATACTTTTGGGACTTATGAATTTTCGAGGTGTGACCCTTTGGAGGGCTGTAACTTTTGCAGAACTCCGCGAAGAACTGCCGATTTTTGAAAAAAAAAAATATTTTTGGGACTTATGAAATTTTCGAGTGTGAACCCTTTGGAGGGCTGTACTTTTGCAGAACTCCGGCGAGAACGCGATTTGTTGAAAAAAAAAATCTTTTTTGGGATTTATGAATTTTCGAGGTGTGACCCTTTGGAGGGCTGTAACTTTTGCAGAACTCCGGCGAGAACTGCCGATTTTTGAAAAAAAAATACTTTTTGGGACTTATGAAATTTTCGAGGTGTTACCCTTTGGAGGGCTGTAACTTTGCAGAACTCCGGCGAGAACTGCCGATTTTTGAAAAAAAAAAAAACTTTTTGGGACTTATTAAATTTTAGAAGTGTGTTCTTTGGGGGGCTGTAAATTTTGCAAAACTCCGGCGAAAACTGCCCAATTTTTAAAAAAAAAAAATACTTTTTGGGACTTATGAAATTTTCGAGGTGTGACCCTTTGGAGGGCTGTAACTTTTGCAGAACTCCGGCGAGAACTGCCGATTTTCAAAAAAAAAAAAATACTTTTTGGGACTTATGAAATTTTCGAGGTGTGACCATTTGGAGGGCTGTAACTTTTGCAGAACTCCGGCGAGAAATGCCGATTTCCAAAAAAATACTTTTTGGGACTTATGAAATTTTCGAGGTGTGACCCTTTGGAGGGCTGTAACTTTTGCAGAACTCCGGCGAGAACTGCCGATTTTTGAAAAAAAAAATACTTTTTGGCACTTAAAAATATTTCGAGGTGTGACCTTTGGAGGGCTGTAACTTTTGCAGAACTCCGGCGAAAACTGCCGATAATTGAAAAAAAAATACTTTTTGGGACTTATGAATTTTCGAGGTGTGACCCTTTGGAGGGCTGTAACTTTTGCGGAACTCCGGCGAGTACTGCCGTTTTTTAAAAACAATATAATTTTTTGGGTATTATAAATTGTTAGAGGTGTGACCATTTGGATGGCTGTAACTTTTGCAAAACTCGGCGAGAACTTCCGATTTTTTAAAAAAAAAAAAAATTTTTGGGACTTTTTAAATTTTCGAGGGGTGACCCTTTGGGGGGCTGTAACTTTTTTTTCAAAACCCCCGGAGAACTGCCGTTTCCAAAAAAAAATACTTTTTGGGACTTATGAAATTTTTTTAGGTGTTTTACTCTTTGGAGGGCTTAACTTTTGGCAGAAATTCCCCGGGGAAACCCGCCCCATTTTTGAAAAAAAAAAAATACTTTTTGGGGTTTAAAATTTTTTTTGGTTTTGCCCCTTTGGAGGGCTGTAAATTTTTTAGAACTCCGGGGGAGAAATGCCATTTTTTTAAAAAAAAATACTTTTTAAAGGGCTTTGAAATTTTTTGAGGTGTGAGTTTTTGGAGGGCTGTAACTTTTGCGAAATTTGGGGGAGAAATGGCCCCCCATTTCCAAAAAAAATAAATTTTTTTGGGGCTTATAAAATTTTTGAGGTGTGACCCTTTGGAGGCTGTTTAATTTTGCCAAAAATCCGGCAAAAACCCGCCCATTTTTAAAAAAAAAAACTTTTTGGGGCTTATGAAAATTTTTGGGGTGTTACCCCCTTTTTGGGGGCTGTAACTTTTTCAGAACTCCGGCAAAATTTCCCATTTCCGGAACCCCCGGCGGAACGGGGGATTTCCCCCCAAAAAAATCTTTTTGGGACTTTTTGAAATTTTCCCAGGGGTGCCTTTTTTGGGGGGGCTGGGAACTTTTGCAGAAATCCGGCGAGAACTGGGCCCTTTCGGGATACCCAAAATGGGGGAAAATGCCTCAAGTTTGCGTCAAAAAAAATGAACACTGCCCTTTAATGATTATCAAAAGTGAGAGGGTTGAAACAAAAATTTTCGGAAAACTATGTTCCATTTCTCTGCTTTAATGAATTTAAAAAGTTTTGTTTTTTTTATCGGAGACGTGGGTTTAAAATTGGGTATATCGGGGGGGTGATGCTCGGCCTATTTGTTTTAAAAAAAATTTCCGTTATATTGGGGATATGACCCCTAACGCTGCTCAGAGGCGGTTGGGGTTTTTGGGGCCCCTGTTCGAGATTGTTATTATAGTCCCTATTATTGGGGAAAACAGTTTCGATGTCGAGCATCTCTTTGTAGAAAATAAAAACCTTACCTTAGCTCTCTTTTTTGTTGCTGTCTATATTCCCCCCCGGCTCTTCCCCCCCGAGTTTACGATTCCCACGGGGGCCTGGGATTCAATGCGCCGGGGTAAAATCCTGATGCCAGTTTTTTTTGTTTTTTCGGTGATTACAACTTTCCCAAAAATTTTATGGCACATAATTATTTTTCCCCGTTAAATTATGCTCCCATGAATGGTTTTTCCCCCCTAAAAAAAGGCTGTGTAGTTACCGAAAATTTTTAAACTTTGCAATTTTTTGTCAAAATAACAAGGGAAAAATGCGCTGGGTATGAGCCTTACCCCCCATTTCCCCCTCTTTTGGGGAGCCTCCGTGTATTTGTTCGGGCCCAGACCTCTTATTCCTTGTGATAAATTTATCCCCCTCCTATTTTCCCCGCCTTTTTTTAAGCACTGCTTGCCCCCTGTTGAAAAATGCAAAAAAAACTCTGTTTTTGAGCAAGCCGACTCCCAGCTATTATGAATTTCTTAACCGATTGACCCGGGACCGCTTTTAGAAAAACTCTCAGTAAAAGAAGCATAATTTCTTATATTACACCTGAAACCCCAAACCCCTATTACATGTTTTTTCCCCCCGTTCCATTTTTAAAACCTCTTATCCATTTTTTGGGTTTACAAAAAAGCTGATTTCTCTTTTAAGGCAAAAAAAATCGCTATTTAAGATTAAAATCCCCCCAACCCTTTTTCCCATTTTTTTTTTTTTTTTTTATCCTTCCTTACCTTTGAGCAAAGTGCAAAACTTTTCTACTGCATGCTGGGGAAACTTATCAAAAAAACTGAAAACAACCCAAAAGGATAAAAACAAAACTTTTTTGGGAAAAAAATTTTAAAAAAAATTAGATCCCAAAGCCCATGCCCCCTTTTATTTTACACAATGTCACCTTGTGCAGGGCAAAGAGGGTTTTCGCAAAAGGCCTTTTTGCTGATTTTTTCAACTGTCCCACCCACGACACGGAAAAAAATTTTAACCCGAAAGATCCTAAACGGCTCACTCCCTGAATCTTTTCTCCTTGGAATTTCTTAGAAAGGTTATAATGAAATTTTAAATCTCTCCCTTAATTTTCGCCGCCGGGGTGGATGGATTTCCCCCATCGGGCTTTAAGTCAATTTTTTATTCCCACGGGGTTTTTTTTGGGTAATTTTTAAAAAATCACTAAAGATGGGCCCCATTTCCTGCAAATTTGGAAACAATTTTTGTCTCCCCCCATTTTTAAAAAAGGTGAACGCCCAAATTTTTTTCTAACTACCGGCCATTTTAAGAAAGCATAATGCCTAAGTCTTTGGGCTGCATTTGGCTCGCAAGCTTGGAAACCTCTGCAAAAACCCTTTTTATTTTTCGAAAAAACACGGATTTTTTCCCTGGACATCCCCAACCCACAAATCTCGTAAATTTAAATACAAAATTTTTTTAAAAATATGTTGAGGTGGGTTCCCCAAATTGACTCGGGGTATACTGACTTTGCGAAAACGGGTTTTTTTCGGGGAATCTACTCTTTTTTAGGTAAAAATGCGAGGGTTTTGGGTCGAGGGCTCCCTTTTGTGTTTTGGGTCTCATGCTTTCTCTCAAACAAAACCCCAAATTTTAAAATATAAAAAATATGTCTTTTAAAACCCCCAAATTGGGCTCTTCCGGGGGGGCCCCAAGGGTCGCATCTTGGCCCCCCTTTTATTTATTTTTTTTTTAAAGATATCCCCTATTACATTAAAAATTCCTTTTTTTACTATATGCCGGGTGACTTGAAATGTATCAAAAACAAAGGACTAGCTATGCTTTCTGTTGCAACGTTATCCCGCATGGGCTTGAGGTCGGGGGTAGAAGAAACTGCCTTCGCTTTAAAGTTTCTAAAAGGTTTTTGTTATACCTTTTACACCAAATACAACCCCCCTATTGTATTTACACATACTTTAAAGGGTCACCACTCTCAAAAAATAACCTCGTGATCCCGGGAGTTAGTTTTGCGCTGACCTTTCCCTTCAAAAATCACATTCCCAAACTATTGGTTTTTTACTGCGTTAAAAATGCTTTGGCTTCATCCTCCGCTGGGGGGGAAAAATTTTTTAAATATCTCCCTTTTTAAATTGTTTATCTGCCTTTGTTGGGTTGGCCCCCAAAAATTGGGGAAATTTCTCCCCTGTATGGTCCCCCTTTTAAAAAGGTTTATTTGAAAAATAAACGCATACAACAATAAAATTTTTACGGGACGGTACCCCACCGTACGGGGAATCCTATGGCTTTTAAAATCCATAAATACTATCCCTTTTCAACCAAAACTGAAATTTAAGGAAATTTAAAAACAGGGGATTAATCTTCGACCTAAAACATTAAATTTTTTAAAAAATTAAAAAGTTTTTCGATTGGGGCCTGACCCTTTTTAAAAATATTTATTTAAATGTTCCAATCAGAGACTTTAAAAACAATCTTCCTTCCCCTTTTTTTTCAATATCACCGTATTTTAATTGGGGTAAACCAGTTTAAATAGGATTACTATCTCTGCAAAAATTATTCTAGCTTAGTTTTTTCTTCCCGGGGCCAAAGTGTCGGGGTTCAAACGGAAACTTATCTGTTTATTTCCCCTGTTTACTCTCCTAACATAAATTTTTTTTTTTCTAATTGTAATTTTATTTTTATTCAAATTTAAATAAATTTTTTTAATCTACTTTCTGTCCCTGTATACACTAAAGGGTTTACCCCTAAAAAAAGATTATTTTATTTATTATTTTTTTTATTTCCCCCGGGAACCCCCGGCGAGGAAATTCCCATTTCCAAAAAAAATATTTTTGGGACTTATGAAATTTTTGGGTGTTACCCTTTGGGGGGCTGTAAATTTTGAGAACTCCGGCGAGAACTGCCGATTTTCCAAAAAATCTTTTTGGGACTTATGAAAAATTTTTGAGGGGTGACTCTTTTGGGGGGCTGAACTTTTGCAATTCCGGGGGAACTCGATTTTTGAAAAAAAAAAAACTTTTTTTGGGCTTATGAAATTTTTGAGGTTTTTCTTTTTGGAGGGCTGCAACTTTTTCAGAAATCCGGCGTGAACTGCCGATTTTTAAAAAAAAAAAAAAACTTTTTTGGGGCTTTGGAAATTTTGAGGTGTGACCCTTTTGGGGGGCTTAACTTTTTTCAGAACTCCCCCGAGAACTGCCGATTTTTTTAAAAAAAAAAAATCCTTTTTTTACTTTTGAAATTTTTAGGTTTAAACCCCTTTGGGGGCTGTAACTTTTTCAAAACTTTGGCGAAACTGCCCTTTTGAAAAAAAAAATACTTTTTTGGGGCTTTTGAAATTTTCAGGGGGACCCTTTGGAGGCTGTAACTTTTGCAGAAATCCCGGCGAGAACTGCCCATTCCAAAAAAAAAACTTTTTTGGGGCTTATGAATTTTCAAGTGTACCTTTGGAGGGGTGTAAATTTTGCAATTCCGGGGAGAACTGCCGATTTTTGAAAAAAAAAAAAAACTTTTTTTGGGCTTTTAAATTTTTGAGGTGTGCCCTTTGGGGGGGCTTTAATTTTTTCAGAATCGGCGAGAACTGCCGTTTCCAAAAAAAAAACTTTTTGGGACTTTTTGAAATTTTCGAGGTGTGACCCTTGGAGGGCTGTAACTTGCAGAACCCGGCGAGAACTGCCGATTTTAAAAAATACTTTTGGGATTATGAATTTTGAGGTGTGACCCTTTGGGGGCTGTAACTTTGGATCCGAGACTGCGATTTTTGAAAAAATACTTTTGGACTTATGAAATTTTCGAGTGTGACCCTTTGGAGGGCTGTAACTTTGCAGAACTCCGGCGAGAACTGCCGATTTAAAAAATCTTTTGGGACTTAGAAATTTTCGAGGGACCCTTGGGGGCTGTACTTTTGCAGAACTCGGCGAACTGCCGATTTAAAAAAAACTTTTGGACTTATGAAATTTTCGAGGTGTGACCCTTTGGAGGCTGTAACTTTGCAGAACTCCGCGAGAACTGCCGATTAAAAAAATATTTTGGCTTATGAAATTTTCGAGGTGTGACTTTGGGCTGAACTTGCAACTCCGCAATCCGAGTATTTGAAAAAAAATACTTGCTTGGGCAACTTAATGAAAATTTTCCGAGGTGTGGACCTTTGGAGGGCCTGGTAACTTTGCAGAACTCCGGCGAGAACTGCCCGATTGTTGAAAAAAAAATACTTTTTCGGGACTTATGAAATTTTTTGAGTGTGACCCTTTGGAGGCTGTAACTTTTGTGACCCTTTGGGAGGGGCTGTAACTTTGCCAGAAATCCGGCGAGTAACTGCGATTTTGAAAAAAAAAAATACTTTTGGGACTTATGAAAAGTTTCGAGGATGTGATCCTTTGGAGGGCTGGGTAACTTTTGCAGAACTCCGGCGAGAAACTGCCGATTTCCAAAAAAATACCTTTTTGGGACTTATTAAATTTTCGAGGTTGTGACTCTTTGGAGGGCTGTAACTTTTGCAGAACTCCGGCGAGAACTGCCGATTTTTGAAAAAAAAAATACTATTTGGGACTTATGAAATTTTTGAGGTGTGACCCTTTGGAGGGCTGTAACTTTTGCAGAGCTCCGGCGAGAACTGCCGATTTTTGAAAAAAAAAAACTTTTTGGGACTTACGAAGTTTTCGAGGTGTGACTTTTTGGAGGGCTGTAACTTTTGCAGAACTCCGGCGAGAACTGCCGATTTCCCCCAAAAAATACTTTTTGGGACTTATGAAATTTTCGAGGTGTGACCCTTTGGAGGGCTGTAACTTTTGCAGAACTCCGGCGAGAACTGCCGATTTTCAAAAAAAAAATACTTTTTGGGACTTATGAAATTTTCGAGGTGTGACCTTTTGGAGGGCTGTAACTTTTGCAGAACTCCGGCGAGAACTGCCGATTTTTGAAAAAAAATACTTTTTGGGACTTATGAAATTTTTGAGGTGTGACCCTTTGGAGGGCTGTAACTTTTGCAGAGCTCCGGCGAGAACTGCCGATTTTTGAAAAAAAAAACTTTTTGGGACTTATGAAGTTTTCGAGGTGTGACCCTTTGGAGGGCTGTAACTTTTGCAGAACTCCGGCGAGAACTGCCGATCTTTTGGGACTTATGAAATTTTCGAGGTGTGACCCTTTGGAGGGCTGTAACTTTTGCAGAACTCCGGCGAGAACTGCCGATTTTTGAAAAAAAAAATACTTTTTGGGACTTATGAAATTTTCGAGGTGTGACCCTTTGGAGGGCTGTAACTTTTGCAGAACTCCGGCGAGAACTGCCGATTTTTGAAAAAAAAAATACTTTTTGAGACATGAAATTTTCGAGGTGTGACCCTTTGGAGGGCTGTAACTTTTGTAGAACTCCGGCGAGAACTGCCGATTTCCAAAAAAAAATACTTTTTGGGACTTATGAAATTTTCGGGGTGTGACCTTTTGGAGGGCTGTAACTTTTGCAGAACTCCGGCGAGAACTGCCGATTTTTGAAAAAAAATACTTTTTGGGACTTATGAAATTTTCGAGGTGTGACCCTTTGGAGGGCTGTAACTTTTGCAGAACTCCGTCGAGAACTGTCGATTTCCAAAAAAAAATACTATTTGGGACTTATGAAGTTTTTGAGTTGTGACCCTTTGGAGGGCTGTAACTTTTGCAGAGCTCCGGCGAGAACTGCCGATTTTTGAAAAAAAAAAACTTTTTGGGACTTATGAAATTTTCGAGGTGTGACCCTTTGGAGGGCTGTAACTTTTGCAGAACTCCGGCGAGAACTGCCGATTTCCAAAAAAAATACTTTTTGGGACTTATGAAATTTTCGAGGTGTGACCCTTTGGAGGGCTGTAACTTTTGCAGAACTCCGGCGAGAACTGCCGATTTCCAAAAAAAAATACTATTTGGGACTTATGAAGTTTTTGAGTTGTGACCCTTTGGAGGGCTGTAACTTTTGCAGAGCTCCGGCGAGAACTGCCGATTTTTGAAAAAAAAAACTTTTTGGGACTTACGAAGTTTTCGAGGTGTGACTTTTTGGAGGGCTGTAACTTTTGCAGAACTCCGGCGAGAACTGCCGATTTCCCCCAAAAAATACTTTTTGGGACTTATGAAATTTTCGAGGTGTGACCCTTTGGAGGGCTGTAACTTTTGCAGAACTCCGGCGAGAACTGCCGATTTCAAAAAAAAAAAATACTTTTTGGGACTTATGAAATTTTCGGGGTGTGACCTTTTGGAGGGCTGTAACTTTTGCAGAACTCCGGCGAGAACTGCCGATTTTTGAAAAAAAATAATTTTTGGGACTTATGAAATTTTCGAGGTGTGACACTTTGGAGGGCTGTAACTTTTGCAGAGCTCCGGCGAGAACTGCCGATTTTTGAAAAAAAAAACTTTTTGGGACTTATGAAGTTTTCGAGGTGTGACCCTTTGGCGGGCTGTAACTTTTGCAGAACTCCGGCGAGAACTGCCGATTTAAAAAAAAAAATACTTTTTGGGACTTATGAAATTTTCGAGGTGTGACCCTTTGGAGGGCTGTAACTTTTGCAGAACTCCGGCGAGAACTGCCGATTTTTGAAAAAAAAAAATACTTTTTGGGACTTATGAAATTTTCGAGGTGTGACCCTTTGGAGGGCTGTAATTTTTGCAGAACTCCGGCGAGAACTGCCGATTTTTGAAAAAAAAAATACTTTTTGAGACATGAAATTTTCGAGGTGTGACCCTTTGGAGGGCTGTAACTTTTGTAGAACTCCGGCGAGAACTGCCGATTTCCAAAAAAAAATACTTTTTGGGACTTATGAAATTTTCGGGGTGTGACCTTTTGGAGGGCTGTAACTTTTGCAGAACTCCGGCGAGAACTGCCGATTTAAAAAAAAAATACTTTTTGGGACTTATGAAATTTTCGAGGTGTGACCCTTTGGAGGGCTGTAACTTTTGCAGAACTCCGGCGAGAACTGCCGATTTCCAAAAAAAAATACTTTTTGGGACTTATGAAATTTTCGAGGTGTGACCCTTTGGAGGACTGTAACTTTTGCAGAACTCCGGCGAGAACTGCCGATTTCCAAAAAAAATACTTTTTGGGACTTATGAATTTTTCGAGGTGTGACCCTTTGGAGGGCTGTAACTTTTGCAGAACTCCGGCAAAAACTGCCGATTTTAAAAAAAAAATACTTTTTGGGACTTATGAAATTTTCGAGGTGTGACCCTTTGGAGGGCTGTAACTTTTGCAGAACTCCGGCGAGAACTGCCGATTTCCAAAAAAAAATACTTTTTGGGACTTATGAAATTTTCGAGGTGTGACCCTTTGGAGGGCTGTAACTTTTGCAGAACTCCGGCGAGAACTGCCGATTTTTGAAAAAAAAAAATACTTTTTGGGACTTATGAAATTTTCGAGGTGTGACCCTTTGGAGGGCTGTAACTTTTGCAGAACTCCGGCGAGAACTGCCGATTTCAAAAAAAAAATACTTTTTGGGACTTATGAAATTTTCGAGGTGTGACCCTTTGGAGGGCTGTAACTTTTGCAGAACTCCGGCGAGAACTGCCGATTTTTAAAAAAAAATACTTTTTGGGACTTATGAAATTTTCGAGGTGTGACCCTTTGGAGGGCTGTAACTTTTGCAGAACTCCGGCGAGAACTGCCGATTTTAATAAAAAAAATACTTTTTGGGACTTATGAAATTTTCGAGGTGTGACCCTTTGGAGGGCTGTAACTTTTGCAGAACTCCGGCGAGAACTGCCGATTAAAAAAAAAAAACTTTTTGGGACTTATGAAATTTTCGAGGTGTGACCCTTTGGAGGGCTGTAACTTTTGCAGAACTCCGGCGAGAACTGCCGATTTTTGAAAAAAAAAATACTTTTTGGGACTTATGAAATTTTCGAGGTGTGACCCTTTGGAGGGCTGTAACTTTTGCAGAACTCCGGCGAGAACTGCCGATTTCAAAAAAAAAATACTTTTTGGGACTTATGAAATTTTCGAGGTGTGACCCTTTGGAGGGCTGTAACTTTTGCAGAACTCCGGCGAGAACTGCCGATTTTTAAAAAAAAAATACTTTTTGGGACTTATGAAATTTTCGAGGTGTGACCCTTTGGAGGGCTGTAACTTTTGCAGAACTCCGGCGAGAACTGCCGATTTCCAAAAAAAAAATACTTTTTGGGACTTATGAAATTTTCGAGGTGTGACCCTTTGGAGGGCTGTAACTTTTGCAGAACTCCGGCGAGAACTGCCGATTTTAAAAAAAAAATACTTTTTGGGACTTATGAAATTTTCGAGGTGTGACCCTTTGGAGGGCTGTAACTTTTGCAGAACTCCGGCGAGAACTGCCGATTTCCAAAAAAAAATACTTTTTGGGACTTATGAAATTTTCGAGGAGTGACCCTTTGGAGGGCTGTAACTTTTGCAGAACTCCGGCGAGAACTGCCGATTTCCAAAAAAAAATACTTTTTGGGACTTATGAAATTTTCGAGGTGTGACCCTTTGGAGGGCTGTAACTTTTGCAGAACTCCGGCGAGAACTGCCGATTTCCAAAAAAAAATACTTTTTGGGACTTATGAAATTTTCGAGGTGTGACCCTTTGGAGGGCTGTAACTTTTGCAGAACTCCGGCGAGAACTGCCGATTTTTGAAAAAAAATACTTTTTGGGACTTATGAAATTTTCGAGGTGTGACCCTTTGGAGGGCTGTAACTTTTGCAGAACTCCGGCGAGAACTGCCGATTTTTGAAAAAAAAAATACTTTTTGGGACTTATGAAATTTTCGAGGTGTGACCCTTTGGAGGGCTGAAACTTTTGCAGAACTCCGGCGAGAACTGCCGATTTCCAAAAAAAATACTTTTTGGGAATTATGAAATCTTCGAGGTGTGACCCTTTGGAGGGCTGTAACTTTTGTGTCCCTTTAGAGGGCTGTAACTTTTGCAGAACTCCGGCGAGAAATCCGATATTTGAAAAAAAATACTTCTTGGGAATTATGAAATTTTCGAGGTGTGACCTTTTGGAGGGCTGTAACTTTTGCAGAACTCCGGCGAGAACTGCCGATTTTTGAAAAAAAAATACTTTTTCGGACTTATGAAATTTTTGAGGTGTGACCCTTTGGAGGGCTGTAACTTTTGTGACCCTTTGGAGGGCTGTAACTTTTGCAGAAATCCGGCGAGTACTGCCGATTTTTGAAAAAAAAAAATACTTTTTGGGACTTATGAAATTTTCGAGGTGTGACCCTTTGGAGGGCTGTAACTTTTGCAGAACTCCGGCGAGATCTGCCGATTTCCAAAAAAAAATACTTTTTGGGACTTATGAAATTTTCGAGGAGTGACCCTTTGGAGGGCTGTAACTTTTGCAGAACTCCGGCGAGAACTGCCGATTTCCAAAAAAAAATACTTTTTGGGACTTATGAAATTTTCGAGGTGTGACCCTTTGGAGGGCTGTAACTTTTGCAGAACTCCGGCGAGAACTGCCGATTTCCAAAAAAAAAATACTTTTTGGGACTTATGAAATTTTCGAGGTGTGACCCTTTGGAGGGCTGTAACTTTTGCAGAACTCCGGCGAGAACTGCCGATTTTTGAAAAAAAAATACTTTTTGGGACTTATGAAATTTTCGAGGTGTGACCCTTTGGAGGGCTGTAACTTTTGCAGAACTCCGGCGAGAACTGCCGATTTCCAAAAAAAAAATACTTTTTGGGACTTATGAAATTTTCGAGGGGTGACCCTTTGGAGGGCTGTAACTTTTGCAGAACTCCGGCGAGAACTGCCGATTTTTGAAAAAAAAAATACTTTTTGGGACTTATGAAATTTTCGAGGTGTGACCCTTTGGAGGGCTGTAACTTTTGCAGAACTCCGGCGAGAACTGCCGATTTTTGAAAAAAAAAATACTTTTTGGGACTTATGAAATTTTCGAGGTGTGACCCTTTGGAGGGCTGAAACTTTTGCAGAACTCCGGCGAGAACTGCCGATTTCCAAAAAAAATACTTTTTGGGAATTATGAAATCTTCGAGGTGTGACCCTTTGGAGGGCTGTAACTTTTGTGTCCCTTTAGAGGGCTGTAACTTTTGCAGAACTCCGGCGAGAAATCCGATATTTGAAAAAAAATACTTCTTGGGAATTATGAAATTTTCGAGGTGTGACCTTTTGGAGGGCTGTAACTTTTGCAGAACTCCGGCGAGAACTGCCGATTTTTGAAAAAAAAAATACTTTTTCGGACTTATGAAATTTTTGAGGTGTGACCCTTTGGAGGGCTGTAACTTTTGTGACCCTTTGGAGGGCTGTAACTTTTGCAGAAATCCGGCGAGTACTGCCGATTTTTGAAAAAAAAAATACTTTATGGGACTTATGAAATTTTCGAGGTGTGACCCTTTGGAGGGCTGTAACTTTTGCAGAACTCCGGCGAGATCTGCCAATTTCCAAAAAAAAATACTTTTTGGGACTTATGAAATTTTCGAGGAGTGACCCTTTGGAGGGCTGTAACTTTTGCAGAACTCCGGCGAAAACTGCCGATTTCAAAAAAAAAAATATTTTTTGGGACTTATGAAATTTTCGATGTGTGACCCTTTGGAGGGCTGTAACTTTTGCAGAACTCCGGCGAGATCTGCCGATTTCCAAAAAAAAAATACTTTTTGGGACTTATGAAATTTTCGAGGTGTGACCCTTTGGAGGGCTGTAACTTTTGCAGAATTCCGGCGAGAACTGCCGATTTAAAAAAAAAATACTTTTTGGGACTTATGAAATTTTTGAGGTGAAACCCTTTGGAGGGCTGTAACTTTTGCAGAACTCCGGCGAGAACTGCCGATTTTTGAAAAAAAAAATACTTTTTGGGACTTATGAAATTTTCGAGGTGTGACCCTTTGGAGGGCTGTAACTTTTGCAGAACTCCGGCGAGAACTGCCGATTTTTGAAAAAAAAAATACTTTTTGGGACTTATGAAATTTTCGAGGTGTGACCCTTTGGAGGGCTGAAACTTTTGCAGAACTCCGGCGAGAACTGCCGATTTCCAAAAAAAATACTTTTTCGGACTTATGAAATTTTTGAGGTGTGACGCTTTGGAGGGCTGTAACTTTTGCAGAACTCCGGCGAGAACTGCCGATTTCCAAAAAAAATACTTTTTGGAAATTGGAAATTTTCGAGGTGGAACCCTTTGGAGGCTTAACTTTTGCAGACTCAGGCGAGAACAGCCACGATTTAAAAAAAATACTTTTGTGCACTTATGAATTTTCGAAATGAAACCCTTTGGAGGGCTGTAACTTTTTGCAAAACTCAGGCGAGAACTGCCTCTTTTTGAAAAAAAATACCTTTTTGGGCGTATGAATTTCCGAGGTGGACCTTTGGGCGTATTTTGTCCTTGGAGGCGTACTTGCAAAATCCGCGAGTACTGCCGATTTTGAAAAAAAAAAATACTTTTGGACTATGAAATTTGGTGTGACCTTGGGGCTGTAACTTTGCGAACTCCGGGAATCTGCGATTTCAAAAAAAAACTTTTGGATTATGAATTTTCGAGGAGTGCCCTTGGGGGCGTAACTTGCAGACTCCGGCGAAACGCCGTTTCAAAAATATTTTTGGATTATTGAACCTTGGGGGCTACTTGCGACCGGGAGACTGCGATTCAAAAAAATACTTTTTGGTAATTTTCAGGGGACCCTTGGAGGGCTAATTGCAGAACCCGGAAATGCCATTTTTGAAAAAATATTTTGGGACTTTAATTTCGAGGTGTACCTTTGGAGGGTGTACTTGCAAACTCGCGAAATGCGATTCAAAAAAAAAATATTTTGGAATATAATTTTCGAGGTGTGACCCTTGAAGGCGAACTTGAGAATCCGAGAACGCGTTTGAAAAAAAATTTAATTAAAATTTTCGGGGTGACCTTGGG
>NW_027509473.1:0-20269 GCF_048541705.1 Temnothorax americanus
AATAACACTATAATTTTTTACACAAATTTTAAAAAAAGGGTTTTAAATTTTTTTACTTTAATATAAAATGATATAAAAAAAAAAAAAAAAAAATTTTTTTTTGAATAGTGAAAAATTTATAAAAAAAGATTTCTAAAAAAAAATTTTTTTTTGAAAAAAAAAAAACCCTTATTTTTTTAAAAAAATTTTACTTTTTAATAAAAAAAATGTCATTAAAAAAATATTTTTTTTTGATGTAAAACCCCCAAAACAGTGTATACCCCCAAAATGAAAGAAGAACATTCCTTAAAACCCTTAAATTTTTCCCAAAAAAAAAAAAAATTAAAATTTATACTCAAAAATTTTTTGGGTATGCAAACCACCTAGTTCGATAACTTTTTGGCACGCCCGCCCTTTTTACGCCGGCCCTCACACGCATGAAAAACGCCAAAAAGGGGAAAGGGTAATATATACAAAAAAAAATAGAAAAGTACCCCCGCTTGTTATTTGGGAATACTCGATACCTTCGTATCCATCCCGACTCCCCCCAAAGGGGGTTTAGGGCCCAGGCGGGGAAAGGGGGAACGGGGGGTAAAAAAAAGCGAAAGGAGAAAAGGGAAAAAATTAAGGTTAGGAAAAAAAACGAGGGGGGTTTAAAAACGTTTGGCACATCCGGCCCCAGGATCGGCTCCTCACAAGGAGAACTACGATTCGGGGCGATTCAAGTAAAAACCCTAAAACGAAGCACGATAGGGGTTTGGGAGAAAGGGGGGGAAAAGAAAACCCACGCCCACAGGTGGGGGAAAAGGGAGGGGGGGCCCCCTTGAGAGCGTGGAAAGGGACAAAAAAAAGGCCCCAAAAGCCCCCCCTTTTTGTCCTCCCCCCCTGGGGAAATTTTTTTCGAACGTAAAGCACTGCAGACGGGCGAATATAGGCTAAAGCGGAGTCGATATATGCAAAAAAAGGGGCCCTGCCAGAAAGGCATTTTTTTAAAGGGGCAACAAAGGGCGAAAAAAGATGCAAAAAGGGGAAAAACGAATGTCCGCGAGACGTGGCAAGATTCTTCGGGCACGCCAAAAAAAAAGCCGCTATGGTTTTTTGAGATTCACGAAGAACAAAAAGGTTTTCTTTTTTTAAAACAGTTGCCGATAGCTTCGAGAATTTTTTTGGGGGCGATCAAAACCCAAAGACAAACTGCCCAGGATAGATTCCAAGGGGTAAAAAAAAAATGGGGGAAAAGGAACATACCGGAGTAAAAAACAAAAAGAGACCGAAGCTGGAGCGCTGATGACGAACCGAACGCCCACGAAAACGCCCCCCCAAAGGGGGAAAACCCTACGCAAAAAAACCCCGGGGGGGGGGGGGCCCTTTAAAAAAAAGGCAGAAAGAAACCAATTTTTAATTTTTTGGTGCCAGAAAATGGGGCCAAAAGGGGGAAAAAAAATGTCGAGGGGAAAAGGGGGTCCGTCAAAAGATTTGGCCGGCTCGGGGGAAAAAAAAAATCTACAAAATACAGGAAGGCCCCCTTAAAAGGGAAAGGGGGCCCCGACAAGCCAGGACGGACGAACCGCGACGGGGGGGGCCCCCCACAGGGGGGAAAGAAAAGCCCCCGGGGCAAGACAAAGGGGGTTCAAAATTTTACGGAAGGGGAGAAGAAAAACTAAACCCTTTTGGGGAAAAAATCGCCCCACAGAAGTCCGGGCCAAAAGGGGGGGGAGGTAAAAAGCTGCTAGTCACCGACGGCGAAAAGCGGTCGGAACCCCCCAAAATGTCCCCCTCTTTAAAAAGATCTGAGAACAAACCCAATTCCGTTTTAAAAAAAACGTAAGTGAAAAAGGTATTTTCAAAAAAACGGGCCCCGATCTTTTAAAAAAACCCCGACGGAGAGACAAAGATGGGGGGTTAAACCCCGGGGAGACTTGTTTTTACATCCGCGACCAGGGGGAACGGGGGGCCCCGCCCCGGCCCAGTTGGGGGAAAACCCCCAAAAGGGTTTTTTAAAACTATGGCACCGCCGATTAGGCCACCAAAAGCCAGGGGGGTAAAACAGAGGGCCCAAAAAAAAAAAGGCAAAGGGGCGAAAGGGGGGGAATAGCGGCAAAAACCCCCGAAGGGGCCCCCTTGGGGCCCCCACGCGGAAAGAGGGGAAAAAAAAACCTTTTAACTCCAGAGGGGGGCGGGAAAAAAGGGGAAAAGGTTGGGGGCCCTTTTACACCCCCCGACAAAGGGGAAAACCCGGGGGGGGAAACCGGGGGGGGGGCAGATTTTGGGGCACCTTCAAAAAGGGGCTACGGGGTTTTTGCGGGGGGTTTTTTCCAAAGAGCAAAGACGAAGTCTTTCCAAAAAAAAAGGGGAAAAAAAACTTTTGGGGGAACCCCCAAACCCGGGGCCCAAAAAGTAAAACCCCTCCGGGCCCCGCCCGGGGCGAATTTTTTTAAAAAAAGGGGGTTTGAAAGATTTTTAAAGGGAAAAAGGAATACAGAGAAGACGGGCCCCGTCCCCCACCCCAAACCGAACGGCGGGGGCCCCAAGAGGGGAAAAAAAAACGCTCGGGGAGATGTAAAAGGTTTTTTTTTAAAATTTTGTTTCCCCCAAACCCCAAACCCCACTTTTTGGGCAGAGGCAGGGCCAGGGCCCCAAAAACTTTTAAATAAAACCCCCAGTAAAACCCCAGGGGGAAACCAACCCCCTTTTTGAGCTCGGGGGCAAGAGGAAAAAACCGAATCTTAGCCACCTAAGAGTCTTGGGCCCCAAAGGGGTTTTGTGCGGCCCCAAAACCCCCCGGGAAAAGGGGGGAAGGGGTTTGAGAACGAAACTAAAGGGCCCCTCGTGGGGTTTTTCCAAAACCCAAACCGGCATACAAAATATGGTGAAGCCCCGAGGAAAATATGGTGGCGAGAGATGTCACATTCGACGAAAGGGTTTTTCCCAAAAAGGAAAAAAAAATAAAGGGGGAAAAAAGCTTTTAAAAAGCCAAAAAATGAGATAGCCCGAATACCAAAAAACCCCCCCGTGAGGAAAAAAACCCCCAAGGGGGAACAGAGGGCGGGGGAGAAACGAGAGGGGTGGGCTGAGTTTTTAAAAGCAACCCTGTCGAGAGCGCCCCCAAGAGGGCCCCCGGGGGCCGAAACTTTTCCCCCGGGAAAAATCGAGGAGCCCCCCCGGGGGAAAACCCCAAAACCCCCGCCCAAACCCCAGCTCGACTCAAAGTACGGGGGCCCCCCGGGGGGGCGAGAGCGGGGAAGGGGGCGCCCGGGGGGGCGCACAGCGTTTAAAGGGGGTTTTTGGGGGGCCCCTCGAACATCGGGGGCCCCGGCCCCAGAGAAGAGGGCAAGGACATTAAAAAGAAAAAGCGAGGAAAAGGGGGGGGGGAAAAAATTTGGAAGACGGGGGTTTTCAAACCCCAAAAAAAAAAACGAAGGGGCACACACATTTTCCCCAAAAAGCCGAAGATTTAAAAAATACGAAAAAGAAATTGACTTTGAGGGGGAAAAAACCCCCCCAGACGCTGGGGGAAAAGGGGGAAAACCCCCTCACGGAAGAGATAAAATCACATTTGGGAAAAACAAAAACCCCGGAAAAAGGCAAAAGGAGGCCAAATGACCGAAATATCATCGGGTCGAAGACGGGGCTAAAGAATAAGCACAGAGGGGGAAGACGTTTTGGGAACAAAGGGAAAGCAAGAATCTTTTTCAAAAAGGTTTTTCCCAAAAGTCCAGGTTTTTGATTCACTTTTAAACCCTTTTGCGGGGGGGGCCCGGTTGGAACGGTAAACCCAGAAATTTTCCCTTTAGCACAAAAATTTCCCCTGAAATCTTCCAAATAGACATAAAAAACGCCTACACATGGCAAATAAGGGGGAACCTACGGGAAAACCGCCAAAAGACTAGAAAACCCTTTTCACAAAATCATCAAGGGGGAAAAAAAAACCCAAGGACAAGGCGAAAAAAAAGCTTTAAAACGTAAAAACTGGAAATCAGGTATGCCGTCTGCTAAAGGGGAAAATACGGACTTCGAAAAACGGGGAAAAAGGGCCCCGGGACAAAAAAATTTTAAAAAACCCCTTTAAGGATTGGGAAAAAAAACCCAAAAGGGGAAAAACCCCGCTATTTTTCTCGGAAGGGGGAAAAAGGGGTCAAAAGATCCTTCTCGTTTACGTAGCGAATCCCCTCTTTTGTCAAATAATAAAACCTGGGTCGAAGAGTTTTAAACGAAAATTTTAAAAAGGAACAAAAATAAAAAGGCTTTGGGCCCCGCACACTACGTCTGGGGATAAAAAACACCCAAAAGGGCCAAAGGAAATTTGCCCTTTACCCCCAAAAAAAAAAACCCCTAGCGAACTTTTTTGGGGAAAAAAAGGGAAAGGAAAAGGGGAATTTTTCCCCCCCCCGCCCCCCCGGGGTTTGGGGAAAAAGATCCCGGCGAAGCAAGAAGGAGAAGATCGAGGGGGAAAATAGCGAAAGGGAGCTAGTAGGCTCCTTACTATACCTATGTAGCCCCCCGGGCCCCCCCAAAAAGGGGGCCCCTACCGCTGGTCTTAGGGGAAAAAAAAACGAAAAAATTTAAGGGGACCAAAACTGGGGGGCAGCTAAACGGGTGTTTTTAAAAAACCTGGACAAACAATTTAATTTTTTTTTTAGTTTTCAGCGACCCCCCAGACGGCAATTTTTTCTGGGTTTTTTTGGGTGCAATGGGGGAACCCCCGGGGGACCCCGGGGGTCGTAACAGGGGAGCCTTTTCCTGGGGGGGGCAGCTTTTCAAAAAGGAGATCGAGAAGCAACGGGGCGGGGCCCCCCTTTTTTTTCAACCCGGGGGTGAATATATGGCCCCTGAGGCCCCCAAAGGGAGGGGATTTTTCCCCCGGGGGATTCCGCGGGAATAGGATTCAGCCAGGAACCCCCGGGGGGACCCCCTTTTCCTTGGGGCAACCCCCCGGAGGGGCCCAAAAAGTGGGGAGGACCAAGGGGGTTTTTTCCCCCCGGGACGAAACACATAGACATTTTTCCTCACATATTTTAAAAAAGGGGGAAAAAAAGGGAAATCACCTAGACAAAAAGCCCCAAACCCCCAAAAAAATTTTCGCGGACGTATTAAAAAAACTACTATCAGCATCTAAGCTTTTTAGTGTATTTAGCAAAACGGGGGCTAAAAGAAAGAAAAAAATTTTTTCGCCCGGGGTTTTTTGGGGGGGGGTTTGGGGAGTATGAAAAAACCTTTTCCTAAAGTTTTAACTCTATGGTTTACGCTCCGCCTTTTTCCCCCGCGTCAACGGTTTAAAAGCCCCAAAAGAAAAAGGGCTAATTACAGTCTAAATAGTAAAGTACTGGTGGTTTTTTAGAAACCGATCCCTTTTGTCCCCCCCCCGACCACACTCCAAAAAATTTTTATAAAAAAATTTTTTAAAAAATTTTAAAATTTTTAAAAAAAAAAAATAATTTTAAAAAATTAAATTTTTTTAGCAAATTATAAAAAATTAATTTTTTAAATTTCAAAATTATATAACAAAAACTAAATTGCGAAAAAAATGCATATTTTTTTAAAAAAAAAATTGCTTTTTTAAAATTTTTGGGGAATTTTTTTAAAAAAAATGGGGACATTTTTTAAAATTTTTTTTAAAATATGTATTTTTACACAAAAAAAATTTTTATCACTTACTAAAAAATTTTTCAATTTTAAAAATTTTTTTTAATGGAACGCTGGTTCCCCCGGGGTACCCCCGGGGGGCCCCTTTTTTGTGAAAGGGGCTTTTTTGGGGGTTTTTTAATATATTTATTGTGGGACGGGGGGAAAAACATAAGGAGTGTGTGGGGGGGTTAATTTTTAAAAACGGATTTAATTTTCTCCCAAAAAAACCCCCTTTAGGTTTTTTAATTTTTTTAAATTTTTTTAAAAAGACATGATCACAATTTTTGGGATAAATTTTTCCCCAAATTTTTTTTCACTGGTTTTTGGGAAAATTAAAAATTTTGTTTTTGAATCAAAAACAAAAAGCCGGTTTTTTAAAATTTTGGAAAGGGTTTTAAATTTTTCCCTTTGGGCAAAAAAAGTCAAAAAACCCGGTTTTTTTTTTTCTCGATTTTAACCTATTGATTTTTATTTCCGTTTTTTTTCCGTTTTTTCCCCAATTTTTCCGATCAGCGACATCATCCCCCTTTGGGTTTTCCCCGGCTTTTTTTTTGGGAATTTTTAGTTTTCTCGTCGCGATTTTTACAGAACCTCGATTTTTAAATTTTAAAAAAACCCAAAGGAAAAAAATCGGAAAACACCATTCTCCCCCCAAAATTTTAATTTTTAATAAAATCAAACCATAAAAAAAATTCTTATCTCAAAATTTGCAAAAATCAGCCCAAATTTTAAATAGATTTTTTTAGACCGAAATGAAAACCCCCCCTTTTTGGGGAAAAATTTTCCCCCGGGGTTTTAAAAATTTAAAAACTTTAAAATTCGTAAAATTTTTTTCCCAAAAAATTTTGGAAAAAAATTTGGAACGGGTTCCAAAAAAGATGGAAAAAAAAATTTTACACTTTAGGCCCCCCGGGAATTTTATTTTTTTTTATACAATTTTTTAAAAAAAACCAATTTTTTTGGGAAAAAATTAAAAAAATTCCCCTATTAATACAATACTTTCAAAATCGGTCTAAAAGTTTAAATTCCCCAAAACAAATACAAAACTTTTCCTTTTTTTAATAGATTAAATATAAATTTTTAAAAAAAAATTTTTATATTTTTTTAAAAAAATTTAAAAAGGGTTTTTTAAAAACCCCATTAGAAAACATAATTTTTTTTATTTTTTATGTACCTTTAAAAAAATTTCCCCATATATATAAAATATATAAATATAAATATATATAATGGCTAATATTTTTTTATAAAAACATTTTAATTTTTTTTTAAAATTTTGGCCCCCCCAAAACGGGGGGTCCCTAAAAAATTTTTTGGGAAAGGGGGGCAAAAGAAAAAAATTAAAATATAGGAAGTCAGTAGGTGTGAGAGAGGTGTGGGAAAATAGTTAGGGAAATAAGATTAAAAAAAAAATTTTAGGAAAGTGAGAAGGGGGGTGTTTGTGGTTGTGTGTGTGTTGTGTGTGTGGGGTGTTGTGGTGGGTGTGTGTGTGGTGGGGGGGTGTGTGTGGGGGGGTGTTGGGGGGTGTGTTTTTGGTGTGTTTGGTGTGGGTGTGTGTGTGTGTGTGGGTGTGATTGGTGTGGGGTTTTGGGTGTGTGGGTGTGTGTGGGATGGGGGGTGTGTGTGTGTGGGTGTTGTGTGTGTTTTGGGGGGTGTGTGTGTGTGGTGTGGTGTGTTGGTTGTGTGTGTGTTTTTGGTTTTTGGGGGGTGTGGTGTGTGTGTGTGGGGTTGTGTTGGGTGGTGTGTGTGTGGGGGGTGTGGTTTTGGGGTGGGGGTGTGTGGGTGGTTTGTGTGTGTGTGGGTGTGTGTGTGGGGGGGTATGTGTGTGTGGGTGTGTGTGTGTGGGTGTGGGGGGGGGGGTGGGGTGGGTTTTTGGGGGGTGTTTTTCTGTGTGTTTTTTGTGGGGTGGGTTTTGTGTGTTGTGTGTGTGGGATGTGTGGGTGTGTGGTGTGTGTGGGGGGTTTTTTGTGGTGTGTGGTTTTTTGTGTGTGGTTGGGTGTGGGGGGTGTGTGTGTGTGTGTGTGGTGTGGGTAGTGTGTGTGGGGTGTGTTTTTTGTGTGTTGGGGGTGTGTGTGTGGGTGTTTGTGGGGTGGGGGGGTGTGGGGGGTGTGTGTGTGTGTTTTTGGGTGTGTGTGTGTGGGTGTGTGTGTGTTGTGGGGGTTGGTGTGTTGTGGGGGGGTGTGGTGTGTGAATGTGGGTTGTGTGTGTGTGTGTGTGTGTGGGTGTGGTGTGGTGTGGGTGTGTGGGTGTGTTTTGGGTGTGATTTTTGTGTGTTTTTGGGTGGTTTTTTGTGGGGGTGTGGGGGGGGGGGTGTGTGTGTGGTTTTGGGGTGAGTGTGTGGGGGGTGTGTGGGGGTGGGTGGGGGTTGTTGTGTGTGTGTGTGTGTGGTGTGTTGAGTGTTTTGGGTTTTTGGGGGGTGGGTGATTTGGGGTTTTTGGGGTGTGTGTGGGGTGGTGTGTGTGTGTGGGGGTTTTTTTGGTTGGGTGTGTGTGGGGGGTGGGGGTTTTGGGGTGTGTGTGAGTGTGTGTGTGGGTGTGGGGGTGTGTGGTGTGTGTGGGGGGTGTTGTGTGGTGTGTGGGGTGTGTGGGGTGGGGTTTTTGTGTGCTGGGGGGGTGTTTTGGGGGTGTTGTGTGTGTGTGGGTGGGGTGGAGGAGGGGGGGGGGGGGGAGGGGTGGGGGGGGGGGGGGAGGGGGGGGGGGGGGGTTTTTTCTTTTGTGGGGGGGGGTGGGTGGGGGGGGGGGGGGGTGGGTGGGTGGGGGGGGGCGGGGGGGGGGGGGGAAATGGGGGTTTTTGGGGGGGGTGTGGGGGGGGTGTGGGGGGGTGGGGGGGGGGGTTTTGTGTGGGTGGGGGGGGGGTGGTGGGTGGGGGTGTGGTGTGTGTGGTTTTTTGTGTGTGTGTGTGTGTGGGGGGGTGTGTGTGTGGGGGTGGGGGGTGGGGGTGTGGGGTGTGTGTGTGTGGGGGGTTTTTTGTGGGGTGTGTGTGTGGGGGGTGTGGTGTGTGTGTGTGTGGGGGTGGGGTGTGTTGGGGGGTGTGTGGTGTGTTTGTGTGTGGGTGTGTGTGTGTGTTTTGGGTTGTGGGGGTTTTTGGGGTGGGGTGGTGTGTTTTGGAGTGTGGGTGTGTGTGTGGTGTGGTGGTGGTGTGTGGTGGTGTGGGGTGGGTGGTGGGGTGTGGTGTGTTGTGTGTTTTGTGTGTGTGTGAGTTGTGATGTGGGTGTGGGGTGGTGTGTGTTTTTGGGGTGTGTGGGTTTTGTGGGGTGTGTGTGTGTGGTGGGTGTGTGTGGTGTGTGTTGGGTGTTGTGTGTGGGTGTGTGGTGTGTTGTTTGGTGTGTGTGGGGTGGTGGTGTGGGTGGGGTTTTGGGGTTTGGGTGTTTTTGGGGGTGTGGTGGGGGTGTGTGTGTGGGGTTTTGTGGGGTGTGGGGTGTGGGGGGTGTTGTTTGGTGTGTGTGTTTGTGGTGTGTGTGGGGGGTGTGTGGTGTGTGTGTGGGATTTTTAAATAGATTTAAAAAAAAAATTTGGTAAAATACCCAAAAAAAATGTCCCAAAAATGTGAATTTTTTCTTTGTAAATTTTAAAGGTTATGTAGGAGAAGAAGAAGGTGGTGTGTAATAAAAAGGGAAATGTTTTTTAAAAAAACCAATCCACTTTTTTGACTGTTATGTTTTAAGGATAAAATATTAAAATAATATTTTTTTTTTAATCCCAAAATTAAAAAAAAATAACGTTTCAAGTCTTTAAAAAAAGTTAGTTATAAAATCAAAAAACTTTTAAAATTTTTATCCCCAAGGGTGTAAGCAGGAAATTTTTATACCAAAAAATATTTTTTTTAAAAAAAATTTTTAAATTTAAAAAAAAAATTTTTTGACAAAAAATTTTAAAACGTGTTGCTTTCCCTTTTAAAATAACATAAAAAATTTTTTTTTTTTAAAATTTTTTTAAAATTTAAATTTAAAAATTTTTTCTATAGAAAATATAAAATTTAATATTTTATTTTTTTTAAAACTTGGGTTTTTTTTTTTTTTCTTTAAGGGTTTTTTAAGAAATTTTTAAAAAACCCAAAAAAAAATTTTTAAACACTATTAATTTTTAAATTTAAGTACTTTTTAAATTTAAAAGTCTAACCGAAAACTTTAGTAAATTAAATATAAATTAATCAGAAAATAAAATTTCCTTTTAAAGAATTTTGTTGATTTTATTGTTTTCCAATTTTTTTTTTTTTCTTTAAGCCAGTGGGATTTTTCCCCCCCAGTGCTTTACTTAAGTACTTTAAACCCCCCCGAAGAAAAAAGTGTTTTAAAAATGTTTTTTAAGATAACTCAGTAAATCGCTAAATTCCCCCCCCCCAAAAAAATTAAGTTTCAAGGGTTTTTAAAGAAAATATTAATTGTTTAAAAAGTAAAAAAAAAAAAAATTTTTCAACGGGTTTTTTTTTTTATTTTAAATTTTACACACCAAAATTAAAATTTTATTTATTATTTTCTTTAAAATATTTAACATAATTTTAAAAAAAATTTATATAATAATTATTTATTTTTAAATTTTAATTTTTTTATACAAATATATATTTTTTTTATAGTACGCCCCCAAAAACACACCACACACCAAAAAACACAAACAAACACCCCCACAACCCCAAAACCCAAAAAAGCCAAAAAAAAAAAACCACAACGCGTTGTGGGGGGGGGCCCCATTTTCCAAAACCCCCTTTTTTACGTTTGAGAAACGTCCACAAGCGTTTGGCCGGTGGGCCTGATTTTTCCCCAAAAAACAATGGGGCATTTGAGAAACGTCCCCCCCGAAAGTGATTGAAATTCCTGTTCCGTGTTTTAAAAACTGACGTCCTACCTCCACACTTACACCGGCTACGTTTAAAAATTTTAATACACAGTAATAGGGGTTTAAAATGAGTTTTCTCTTTTTAAAAAAAAAATACAGTTAAAGCTTTCCCAATTTAAAATTAGTGATGGAAAATCAACTTATTTTTTTTGCGATCTAAGATAATCGGGTTGGTAAACAACTTCGAGAGCGCTTTCCCCAATTTTAATAAAAACTTTTTATGTTCAATACTAACTACTCCTACTCACGCCCCAAAACACAATTAAAATTTAAATTTGTAAATTGATTCTGTTTTGGCCCCACAAAACCAACTATTAATTCTCTGCTTAAAATTGACCATAAAAAAGGATTTTTAAATAAGTAACAAGAAAAAACCCGAATAGTTTTTAAAGTTCCTTAGCTTGGAATAGGTTTGCTCTGCCTTTGTACTAACGACAAGGAGATCGTGTAAATTCGGTTTTGGGGAAAAATTAAAAACTTTAAATTTTTATTTATCAAATTCCCGACGTATTGTGGGAAGCGCGTGACCCGGGTTTTCCCAAATCATTGTTTAAATTTGCCAAAAATAAAAATACAAATACATAGACGGTTTTTATTACAAGACTTAAATTTTTCAAGGGTTTCTTGGATAATGATGAGTCTTTGTTACCCGGGCAGATAAGGAAAAAAGTCACAGAATTATGGAGAGAAAAACGTGTTAATATGATGATACTGACTTACTTAATTAAATTTGCTATAAGAAACTTTAAAAATAATCCTACTAAAACGGATAACATCTAGAATTTTAAAGCTTTGGCGAAGTTTGGTTTTTTTCAAGAACTTTTCAGCGAACAATTTTTTCGGCTATTGAAAAGACTAATGGGAACTCCCACGATGTTTCGGACTTTCCCAAGTTTTTAAGGATGGCTCCCCTTTTCGAATTATCGTTTTTTACTTTTGGGGGGTTTTTTTAAAATGGCTAACTTTTGATAACCTTAGAAAAATCCCTTCCCCCCAAAACCCGAGTCAATATGTTTAAAAATGGTAGTCTTTTTTTTGAATTTATTAGGGGGAGGGAGTGTGGAGAGAATAATGTGCTGATCTTTTGGGTGCCTCCCTTTCACCAACATTCCCAAGGACCTTGTTTTGAGAGCAATTGAGCAGGTAGAATCAATCTCTAAAAAAAAAAAAATCAGCCTTTCTCAATTTTTGTCAGTGTGGCTTGATTCTCAGTTTACCAGTTTTTTTTTGAGGGTAAAATATACGAGAAAATCTTCGGAAGTCGATGGGTTCTCCTCTCTCTCCCATTTTAGCAAATAGGTCTGGAGAATCTCGAGACCAATTTTTGCAAGTTTTAGTTTCCTTTTCCCTTTTTTTTTAAGAGATAGGGAGATTTTTTCGCGTTTTTCCGTGCGGGGTTGCAGTTTTTAAGTTTAACATTTTATTTTAAAAATAAAAAAAAAAGGTTTTAAGTTTTTTCGACAAAACGGTATTGAAAAGGGAGGTGTTGTAAAAATTGGTCCCAAAAAACCTTTTTTTTCGGCGAAAAAAAATTTTTTTAAATACCCTTTAAATACAAAAATATTATACTAATTTTACCGTGCTTTTTTTATCAGACTGGTTTTAAAAGTCTTTTTAAAAACCAAAGAAAAAATTCTTCAAAAAAATTTTACCAATAAAATTAATAACAGTCAAAAAAAAATGGGAAACGGCTAATCGAGTCAAGCGGGGAAAATTGGTGCCGATAAAAAAAAATTTAAAACTTTTAATTTAACGAACTTTTGATTGCACGAGTATCTTAGCGTTTATTAGGAAATCTCTAAAACCCCTGGGGCCCAAGGAGCTCCTTTCCTAAGTTGTCAAAGCGATGGAAGAAACCTTGTGGAAAAACACTTTTTATACAGCCGTCGGAGAGTCAGAGGGTTTAAATTTTTTAACTAAAAAATTTTCGGCGAAGGTGTTTTAGGGGTTTGGATTTTTGTTTTCCCCTTCCTGTACTCGTTTTTTTTCCCATGGTGGAGAGACTTGCAAGGGCTGCGGGGCGACAGTGGGTTTTTTAAACCGTGTTTGCGAAGATTGCGGCCGTCCCTCTATCCGGGTTGCTTACCCCGAACGGGTACCCACCCGAGGAAAATTCCTTGCTCTAAGGGCTTTTTGCCTGACGATTTTTGATCGGAAAAAATTTGAGCTATAACCCCCGGAAAAAGTTCACTATTTTTGGGAGGGTTTTCGAGCTTGTTCGTGCTATACGGCAATTCAGTGAGATGCGGGGCAAAGGAAAGTCACGGGTGAGAACAAAATTCATCCCCTCCCTCCATGATCCAGGAAAAAAAGGGGAAAATTTCGAGGGGAGAGAAATCCCAAATTAATTTTTTTAACATTGGGGGTAAATTTTTCCCCCCCCCTCGATGATAGGTTCGAATGTCGGCCCGGCGGGGGAAAAAATACCAAGATACGGCCCAAATCCTCCTTTTCAAGGGCCGAAGATGGATTTTTTGCGGGTCTGCAAGCCCTTCGAGCCCCTTGCCGCCAAACCCCCACCCCATCACTTCTCAAAAAAAAAAGGCTACCCGGACCAGTTGGATCGCGGATAACCAGAAAGCGTGATCTTTTTGTTTGTTAAAAGGGGTTTAACGTTTTTTGACAGGGGGTTTCCGACAGTTTTTGGTTTTTTAACGGTGTGCCGAAAATTGAAAAAAACTTCCACAATAGGCGCCAAAAAAAAAAGCGACTATCCCCTTTTGGTATTTTTCAGAAGTGAGATTAGGACAAATTGGCTGTCTGGGGGTTTTTCGATCAATTTTCCCCTGCTGAAATTACTTTTTTTTTTTTACCGAAAATGGCTTAATTTGGTGTTTCTGATGCGGCGGGCCCCCAAATGTTTTTAAAAATTTTTCCCAAGACAGGGGAAAAAAATCTAGCATTACTGAGGGGCGGGGTTTTTAATTTTGTCCGTAATTTTTTTCCCCGCCGCGTATTTAAAAACCCTTTAATATTAAACCTTTGCGAAGTGGATCGGCCTCCGTTTTATTTTTGGTGTCAATTCCCCCCAATTTTTCCTGAGTTTTGAATCTCTTTTCTTTCCCCTGCGGATTTGTTTTTTTTATCCAATTTTAAATTTTTATTTTGGGATTTAACCTCCAAAATTATCTGGTATAAAAAAAATTATCTCTAATTAAACCCCCGGGGGGGCTCAAAATTAAACAAGCTGATTTTGTAACGAATTTTTTTCTTTGCAACTTGGCAAAACAAAAATAAAAATGTGTGGGGAAGGGTTTTGATCTGTTTTTTTCCCTCCCAATGGTATTCACGTACATGTTCCCCTTGAGCCTCCCTTTTTCCGGCGACAACATCATCTCCCTTCAATTTTCCCTCCACCCCTTTTCTCCCCCTGCGGAAAAATTCTTTCGCGACCTTTGTTTTAAACTCCGATTTTTCTGAAATTGTGATTTTGGTCAATTGACTGGGACTCTCCTTTGCAAATTTTTCCGGTGGATGAGGCCAGGGCTTTTTTACTCTCACTTGAACTTTGCGATTAATTTTTTTTTCCTCTTATTTATTTTTGAATCGCTTATCCGCTGGTTCCCCAAGGAATAATTTCTCTAATCGGGGCCAAAAGGGGCACATTTAAGAATAAATGCACTCTCCTTTCTATTTCTATCTTTCTCTATCGATAGAGAAAAAACTCTGTCGGTTTGCTGGCTGATTTTTTTTTAAAACGAACTCGCTTCGAAAATGCCAATTTTTGGGGGGCTTTATCAGAGACATCAATCTTAAAAACTTTGCGCCCCGTTCGCTTTATTTTTTTGGAGGATATAATTTTTTTCGAATGCTTCGTGATTATTTCGAATCTTTTAAATTTTATAGCGAGTAAGAGAAAATCTGACAGGGGTTTTTTAATTTAAACCCCCTTTTGGTTTTTATCCCGGAATAAATTTGGATGTTATAACGAGATTTGGCCCCTTTGGTGCTCCGGGGGTTTGGTGGATTCCCCTTATTACTAAAATATTACTTTATCGCGAAAAATTTTTTGGCTACTTTAAAAGTCGCTGAGGGAGGGGTTTTTTCCCCTTTCTTTGGAAGCAATTTTTGTCTCTCGTTTTAAAAGGGGCCGTAAATCATCAAAAATTCGTCCTTTTTAAAACCCCAAAAGTTTCCAAAAATTTGGGGGATGTTGCCAAAAAAGTTCATGAAAAAAAATTTAAAAAAAAACATGGATTTGCCCGGGGGACGCTCGACAGAAAAAATTTGTTAATATATATTTTTTAACTTCTACTTTTAAGTGGATCCCGGGGTTCTCATTAACCCTTTTTGAAAACGTTCGACTCAGTTAATCATACAAAATTAAGGTAAATTCGTCTTGGGTTTTCGGGGTTTTTCTTTTCGTTGGAACCTGTTTCCCTCAAACGGTCTCAAAAAAAAATTTTTAAACTTCTCTAGAAGTTAAATGTTTTTTGGATGCCCAGGGACTTTGGCCCTTTTTTTTGTTTTATTTTAAGACTGCGCTTTTTTAAATTTTGCTCTTTTTTACGTAGCTAAACCCCTTAAAATTTACCGCCGGTTAAGGACCTGCGATGCGCTTTTTTAAAAAATGCTTTTTAACTTAGGGGTGTAGGAGAACTGTCTTCGGCTAAGTCCTAAATGTTTTTTTATTCTTTTCTCGTAGACTAAAAAAATTTTATATAACTAACTTGATTTTTCCTCTCCAGGGCGCGAGATGGGGGGTCTTTTTCAGTGCGGACATCTTTTAATAAACATATACAACAAAGTTTCACCTTTTAGAACGCGGGGTTATCCCGATGGGGTAGATTTTTTTAAAAAATAAAACCCTTTAAAATTTTAACGTCGTTTTTTTGCCCCCCAATTTGGGGGGTACTTTTCCTGTTGGTCTCCGTATTTTGAATTCCAGTATTTTGAAGTGTGCGCACAAAATTCCCCTTTTGGCCCCTTACGGTGGAATCCCCTGTCAATTTCTTTTCCTAAACTCACTATATTAGTGATTAATTCTATCTTTTTAAAAAAGGAGACTAACCTTTTTTCTTACATTTTTTTTTTAAACTTCTTAAAAAACTCATTTAATTTTTCCCGGTTTGTTTTGGGAATATCTATTAAAAATCCGAAAGAGAATTAAGACAGACTCCATTTCCACATGGTATCACCTATTTTATGCGCAAATTTGTGTAAAAAAGGTAAAAATCTCAAGTAATTTCCCCAAAAAGGGTTTTCTTTTTTGGGGGTCTGTATCAATTTTAAAAAAAACTTTCGCTACTTTGTAACCTGAATTTTTCCCTATTATGGTAAATTTTTTTTATTTTTTTTTCTTGTTTTTTTTTTTTCTTTTTTCGCTAAAGGGTTTATTACCGTTAATAAAGTTTATTTTTAATTTTTTTTTTTAAAAACCATACTCTTCCTAACGTAAAATCAAAATATTTTTCCATATCCCATAAAATACCATTAAACAGTTTTTTCCTTTCCCGTTTCCCTTTTTCCAAATGCCCCATCACAATCCTTTTTTAAAAAACCTAAAAAAAATTTGGGTTTGTAAATCTTTCTTTTGTCAATTTCCCTCCGACTTTAAACACCTTCTAAATTTGGGGGCGGCTTTTTTAAACTTCCCTTCAAATAAACAAAAAATTTTTTTGAGTTTATTAAAAGAGTTTTAGAAATAATATTAAGGGCTTGACCCCAATGCAAACTTTCTCAAAATCGCTCATCCTTTTATTATGACCCAAAATTCCCAAATTTTTTCTCACCCTCCCACTATAAAAAATCATTCGAAACTCCTTTTTTAAACAAAAGAATTTCTTCTAACAATCTTGACTTTTCCTTACCAAACCCGAAAAAAAAATAACCGTAGCCAAAATTATTACGACACAAAGAAAGATAGAGCTATTACTTCAATGTTACACTAGAAAAGAAAAAAAGGGCCCTATTCTTTCCCTTACACGGAATTTAGAGATTGCTTACGATGGAAAATAAAAATATTTTCGCCCGTTACTTATATTTTCTTTTTTGCAGTGACGATCCTTCCAAAGCCTATGGACTTCCGAAAATTCACAAAAAAAATCATCCTTTAAATTATTGTTTCCCCCTTGAGGACCTCACAAAATTTCCAATTTTTTTACAAAATTAATTTCTACCAGCTCCCAAAACCAATAGCATATTAAAGACAGTTTTAAATTTTTAATATCTTAAAGGGTCATACGCCTGGGGATGATTACTTTTTTGTCTCTCTCCGTCGTCTCACTCTTCACAATTTTCCCACTGATCTTGCTAAAAACAGCTTTGAAAACAGGTGGGACATTCGCGTAGAAGTCGATTTTCCAGAGACGAATTCATCCTCGCGTACACTTATTTTTACTCACTTACTTTAATTCAACATGTATAAAAACGAATTTCGGACTCCATGGGTTCCCATTGTCTCCTATCTCGGGGGTTTTTAGTCTTTCAACTAAAACAAAACGATAGGATTTTTAAATTCAAGATACCGTTTTTCCTTTAAACAAACGTGGACGATATTCGAGCCATCCTCGAGATAGGGGTGATTCTTTCTACAACTTTTTAAAACTTTTCCCTCCCACTTTCATTTTCTATAGAGTCGGTGCCCGGGAAATTTATTTTTTTTAAACCCTATATCAAAAACAACAATGGTTTTTTTCTTGTCACCTCCTTCTAAAAACGAGGCCCATCAAGGACTCGTTTACGAGCCTTTTTACTTTCGCATCCCCAAAGTTTCACGAAAAAACTGGACAAATTTTTAACACCTTCTGAACAACGATTACCCCTTTTATCTTTTTTTTTACACCCTCCGTGAACTCTTAAAAATCTCTTTTTTAAAAAACAAAAAAACAAAAATTTTTTCGATCTGGGGACGATTTTTCCGCCCTCCGTTAAAATTTAAAGATGTCCTTTTGGGTTCAAAACTCATTTGCTTATTACGTGTCAAAAAACTTAATAAAATAATCAAAGTTTTAAAGGGGCTTTACCCAATTCCGTCAAGACAATGTTTTAAAGATTTCGTGTTGTACTGCGTGCTTCTTCGTAGGACAAAAGGCAACAACAAAGACCCAGAATTTCGGACATCCATCACATCAAAAGAGACATTCTGCGTTTCCCGGATCACCGTCACAAATTCTCAAGACCACGATTTTAATGGAAAAACGTTGAGATTTTGGTTGCAGGATTTTATTATAAGCGCTCACTCGGAGGTCCCATACAACAAACGCCCCCGGTTTGAACCGCCCAATCAGACACTGATTTTTTTCATCACGCGTACTACCCTCATAACAATTTAACTTTTGGTTTCCCTCTCTCCACACCAATTTGTAACAACAGTTTTCCGACCAACACTTGTCCCTACTATCCTTTCTTTTTTCATCTGTCCCCATGTAATTTGCTACACGTTTTCTTTTTAAAAACGGGGCGTCCTACCACATTTTTTTCGTCTTTTTAAAATGTCACCTTATGTACTACATACTCCATAACTACGATTTTTTTTTATTTTTACTTCTGCAAAACTTGATGGTATGTCCCGAGGTTGCTTCTCAGCTCGCTTTGACAATCCTAGGGAGGACTCCCTTTCCCCCCAGGTTTGCAGAGATCTTCCCCATAAACGCTAAAGATACTCATGCAGATCAAAAAGTTCGTTAATTAACATTTTTTTAAAATTTTTTGTTTTTTTAAACGCGCCCAATCCCCGCTTTTCGCATTTAGCCCCTTTCCCCATTTGTTTTTTCCTTTTTACGAGTTAAATTCTTTAATTAACAAGTACATTAAAGTCCGACTTAACGATTACAGACTTCGTAAATAATGGGGTCTACCTTACTAGGTTTGGGAAAACCGAGTTTTTTAAAGGGGGGGTCTTCACGCCTTGTCTTTTTTCGCATTATTATTTTTCACTTTGACTACCAAACGTCGGGGAAAGACTACCAAACACCCCCAAAAAACCCACCAAACGAAAAGGTTATAGTTATTATTGAATTTTCGTGTGGGGGGGCCAAATTCACACGCCGCACAGCCCAACCGTTGTGGATAAACCAGCACCGTCCACAACGCTTTGGTATTTTTTTTTTGCCACTGAGCGTTTTTGGTGTTGGGTGTAACATACATACGTATTTTAAAATTTTAATAAATGAATGGGGATTACATACTTTTTATATATTTATTTTAACAAATAATTTTTTAATTATATTTTTATAAAAACAATTTTAAAATAATAAATTTTAAAAAAAATTCAAAAATAATATAAAACAGTAAAAAAAACGTAATTTTAAAAAAATTTTTATATTTCCAGGAATTACTCAAAATTTTTAAATTAAAAGCTCATTCTCATTAGTGTTTTCTTGTTACAAATTTAAAATATAAATTTTGACATATATTTTACATTTATTTCTTTACTTTATTTTTTAAGTTATATTAAAACTGAATTTTAAATTTTTTTAAGATTTTTTCTTAAATTATATGTAAAGAAACTTTAATTTTTTAAATATTTTTTTGTTAAGTTTACGATTTTTGAAAATTTACGTTAACTTTTTTTTATGTGTTAAAAATTCTTTAAGATATGTTTTTTTTTGTAAATTGTATTAAAAAAACTGGGAAAATATTTAATTTCTAATGACATTAAAGTTTTAAAATTAGACGTTGACATAATTAGCACATAAATGTTAAGAAAAATAGCATCTGTTTTGTTATTTTACTTGAAATAATAATCAATTTTGTAACAAAAAAATTTTTAACCTATGGACCGCTTTTTGGTACACACAATTATTTTTACTGTGTAATCACAATAATCATTAAATTAAGAGTACATTTAACCCAATGGGGCTATCGCCCACATTCAGGGGGTATCTGTCCACAGAAAAAAACACTTATTTTTTGAATTTTTATACTTTTTTATATTTTTTTATTATTTAAATTAATTTGAAAAAACCGCCTAGCTTGGATTAGACCATGTAGGCACTTTGTGTAATTTTTTTTACGGATTCCTGCATGGGCGACTTTTCTTTATAAGTATATCGGTTATAAAACTGATTTTTTAGTCCCTTTCAAATTAATGGGGGGGTTTTCTTTTTTCCCCCCCAATTTTTTTTTTTTTTGGGGGAAGCTTTACGTAATTGTCGGGAGCGTTTGAAAAAAAAAATTTTAATAATTTTAAAACAAAAACCTATGTAAATTTACGTGTTTTTTAAATAAAAATTTGGGGACAAATTTTTGAATCGCAAAAGTACTGCGTAGGGCACTTTTTTACAGTAGCGAGTCCGTCCGAAAAATTTTAATTCCCCAAAATCAACACGGTTTTTGCGAAAAGATTTTCCTCAATTTCATTCTTTAAACCTTTAAGTATAATTTTTTGGATATATGTTTTACTTATTCTCGAAAAAAAAAATTTTTTTTTTTTTAAAGGGTACAATTAGTCCCGCCGTTTTACAATAGGTGCCCCCCCAGGAGGTTAGGTTTAATTTTTCAGATTAATGTTTTTTTCGAAAGGTTTGGGCATCTGGGGAACACCATAACTTGCATGTTCCCAGTAATACAGTACCAAACCCCCTGTTTCTTGTTTGTCTAAAATGGGGGTGCGCATGCCAAAAAAAGTAGGCCCCCCTAACCCTCGAATGTCTTCTCTGAACTTCTTTTCAATTGCTTTTTTTTTTTCTCCCTTCTGCCGCTCCCTCTCAAATTTTAAAAGTCTTCATAAAAACCCATCAATTGGAAAAGAAATTTTAAAAAATTAGCTCATTACCCACTGAAAACTATTGAGAGCTTTTAAAGTGTTTGAAAAACCGAATAACTACGTTTTTTGATGAAAGTGAAAAAGTTTAGGGGGTATAAAATGGTTTCAAACCTCAAAAGGGGGAAAA
>NW_027509474.1:0-7736 GCF_048541705.1 Temnothorax americanus
ACGACCCACGAAAGCAACACGCCGCCGGGGGCTTGTAATTTGGGCCCCTACGGGCCCGGGGGAAAACCGCGACAACAACCCCCGGGCTGTATTTTAAAACCCAACCCCCCGCAAAACACACCCGCCACGGCCCCAATTTGATTCCGGCCCCTACGGAGGAAAAACCGGAGCGAAACAACACCCCGCGGGACTTGGAAAATTTTCCCGGGGGCCCCGAGAAAGCCGGGGGAAAAAGGGGGTAGGGCCCGGGGGAAGCCCCCAAAAACCCGCCCCAAGGGCGTGTATTTTTAAAACTCACACCCCACCCCACACAAAACCCCACACCCCTATTTATTTCCGGCATTGCCTAGCGGGAAAGACCGCGACGAAAGCAAAACCCCCGCGGACTTGGAATAATTCGGGGCCCTGGACGCCGGAGGTACCCGCGAGCGAACAACACGCCGCCGGGAGGAAAACCCCCCCCCGGGGGGGGTTGGGGGCAAAAAACCCTCCCAAAAAAAAACCTCACCCCCAGCCCACAAACAAAACCCCAATTTGGGAAAATTTGGCCCCTACGGACCCCGGGGGTAACGACCGCGAGCGAAAGCAACACGCCGCGCGGGACTTGGAAAAAATTCGGCCCGTACGGACCCCGGAGTAACGACCGCGAGCGAAAACAACACGCCCGGGAAAGGGCGTTAATTTTAGACACGTCAAACCCCCCACGCACGCCACACACGCACACCACGCAATTTTAAATTTTCCCTCATTTTTTCCCCAGCGGAGGGCCCACCGCGAGCGAAAACAACACGCCGCGCGGGGCTTTGGGAAAAAATTCGGCCCCCTACGACGCCGGAGTCCCCCGCGAGCGAAACAACACGCCGGCGGACTTGAATAATTTGGCCCCCTACGGACGCCGAGGTAAAGACCGCGGCGAAACAAAACCCCAAAAAAAACTTAACCCCGACGCCCCCCGACCGGAATTTTAAATTTCCGTAGCCCCGGGTACGACCGCGAGCAAAAACACGCCGCCGGACTTAAAAATCGGGCCCCCTACGGGCCCGGAGGGCCCACCCGGCGAAACACACGCCCGGGCTTGGAATAATTCGGGGGCCCCTACGGACCCGGAGGGACGACCGCGAGCGAAAGCAACACCCGCAGGGGACTTTTTATATTTTGACCGACACCCCAGCACGCACACAAAACCCCACGACGCTTTTGGAATTTCCGTCAGCCAGGGGGGGGGACGAAACCCCCCGGGGCGAAAAGCAACCCGCCCCGCGGCGAACTTTTGGGAAAAAATTCCGCCCCGTACGGACGCCGGAGGTAACGACCGCGAGCGAAAGCAACACCCGCAGAGGGCTGTGTATATTTTAAAACTCACCCCCCCACCCCACACACCGCCACGCACGCAATTGAATTTTTCCCTGCATTTGCCCTGCGGAGGTAAACGACCGCGAGCGAAAACAACACGCCGCGGGGACTTTTAATAATTTTTCCCCTACACCCACACGCCGCACCAAAGCACACGCCGCCATATTTGTAAATTTTGCCCCTAAGCCCGGAGGTAACGCCCGCGAGCGAAGGCAAACCCCCGCGCGGGACTCGAAAATATTCCGGCCCGTACGGACGCCGGAGGTAACGACCGCGAGCGAAAGCAACACGCCGCGAGAGACTGTTATTTTTTAGACCGTCCCCACCCAAAACGCACGCACACAACGCACACCACGCATATTTGAATTTCCGTGTTTCCTTTGCCCAGCGGAAAGGTACCCACGGACCCGCGAGCGAAAAGCAAAACGCCGCGGGACTTTGGGAATAATTCGGCCCGTACGGACGCCGAGGGACGCCCGAGCGAAAGCAACCGCCCAGAGGAGTATATTTTAACACGTCCCCCCACGCACGCACCAACGCACCGCGCAATTTTATTTCGATTTGCCCTAGCGAGAAGACCCGACGAAGCAACACGCCCCGCGGACTTGGAAATAATTCGGCCCCGTACGGACGCCGGAGGTCACGACCGCGACGAAACAACACGCCGCGCGGGACTTTGGAAATATTCGGCCCTACCGGGGGGGGAAACCCCCCTGGAAAAGGGTAACCCGACCGCGAGCGAAAGCAACACGCCGCGAGAGGACCCGTGTATATTTTTAGACCGTCACACCCACCCACGCACCACACACCACAACCACGCATATTTGAATTTCCGTGCATTTTCCCTAGCGGAGGTAACGACCGCGAGCGAACGCAACACCCGCGCGGGACTTGGAATAATTCGGCCCCGTACGGACGCCGGAGGTCACGACCGCGAGCGAAAGCAACACGCCCCCGCGGGACTTTTGGGAAAAATTCGGCCCCGTACGGACGCCGGAGGTAAATACCCGAGCGAAGCAACACGCCGCGCGGGACTTGGAAATAATTTGGCCCCTTTCGACGCCATACGACCGCGAGCGAAAGCAACACGCCGCGAGAGGGCTTGTATATTTTGACACTACAACCCCCACCGCACGCAACACACCGCACCGCACGCATATTTGAATTTCCCTGCCTTTGCCCTAAGCCGAGGTACGACCGCGAGCGAAAGCAAACACGCCGCGCGGGACTTGGAAAAATTTCGCCCCCCCACGGACGCCGGGGGTCCCCCCAGCAAAACAACACGCCCCGGGACTGGAAAAAATTCGGCCCCGCGGGCCAGGTAACGACCGCGGGGAAAACAAACGCCGCGAAGGGCTGTTTATTTTAGACACGTCACACTCAACGCCGCAACCCCACACGCCCCCATATTGAATTTCCGTTTTGCCCTACGGAGGAACGCCGCGAGCGAAAGCAACACGCCGCCGGACTTGGAAATAATTTGGCCCCAGGGCCCGGGGGTAAAGACCGCGGGGAAAGCAAAACCCCGCGAAGGACTGGTAATTTTTTGACACTCACCCCCCGCACGCAAACACCCCCACCCACGCAATTTGAATTTTTGCATTTGCCCTAGCGGAGGGGGAACCCACCGCGAGCGAAAGCAAAAACGCCCCGCGGGACTTTGGGAAAAATTCGGCCCCTACGGAGCCGGAAAACGACCGCGAGCGAAAGCACCGCCGCGAGAGGCTGTTATATTTAGACCTCAACCACACGCAGCACCAGCAAACCACGCATATTTAATTTCCGTCTTTCCCTGCGGANGCGCGGGATGGAAATAATCGGCCCGAAACGGCCCGCCGGAGGTAAGGGACGCGAGCGAAAGCAAACGCCGCAAGGGGGACTGTAAAAATTTTAAACCCCGCCCCCACCACACCCCACGCAACCACGCAACGCACGATATTTGAATTTCCGGGATTTGCCTAGGGGAAAGTAAACGACGCGAGGAAAGAAAACCCCGCCGGGGGGAATTAAAAAAATATTCGGCCCTAGGGACGCCGGAGGTAACGCCCGACGAGCGAAAGCAAACACGCCCCGAAGGATGTGTATATTTGACATTTCCCCCCCAAACCCGCACCACCCCCCCAAACGCACGATATTTGAATTCCGTGCATTTGCCTAGCGGAGGAACGACCGCGAGCGAAAACACACCCCGGCGGGACTTGGAAATAATTCGGCCCCCGACGGACGCGGGGAACGCCCCGCGAGCGAAAGCACACGCGGAGGGGAAATGTGTATATTTAGACACGTCCACCCACACGCACGCCAAACACGCAACCCCACGCATATGAATTTCGTGATTTGCCTAGCGGAGGGTAAGGGGACGCGAGCGAAGCAACACGCCGCGGCCCGGGAAAAATAATTGGGCCCCCGTACGGACGCGGAGTCACGACCGCGGCGAAAGCAAACACCGCGCGGGACTTGGAAAAATTCGGCCCGTACGACGCCGGAGGTACGCCCGCGAGGCGAAAGCAACACGCCGGCGGGATTTGGAAAAACGGCCCGTAGGGAAAGCGGGGTACGACCGCGGCGAAGCAACAGCCGCGGGGAAATTGGGAATAATTCGGCCCCGACGGGACGCCGGAGGTGACCGCGAGCGAAAGCAAAAGCCGCGCGGGACTTAAAAAAATTTTCGGCCGAGGGAGGGGCGGGGGGGGAACGCCCGCGAGCGAAAGAAAACACGCGCGAAGGATGTTGTAATTAGACACGTCACACCCACACGCACGAACACACCGCACACGCAGGCTTTTTGTTTTTTCCGGCTTGCCAGAGGAAGTAAGGGCCCGCGAGCGAAAGAACAGGGCCGCGGGGATTGGAAAATTTCGGCCCCGTACGACGCCGGAGGAACGACCCGAGGGGAAACCCAACACGCGCGAGCGGGCCTGTGTATATTTTAGACACGTCACACCCACACGCACGCACACACACGCACACGCACGCATATTTGAATTTCCGTGAATTTGCCCTAGCAGAGGTAACAGACCGCGAGCGAAAGCAACACGCCGCGCGGGACTTGGAAATAATTCGGCCCGTACGGACGCCGGAGGTAACGACCGCGAGCGAAAAGCAACACGCCGCGAGAGGACTGTGTATATTTTAGACACGTCACACCCACACGCACGCACACACACGCACACCACCATATTTAAATTTTCCCGTCCTTTTGCCCAGGGGGAGGAAAAGACCGCGAGGAAAGCAAACGCGACGGGGACTTGGAAATAATCGCCCCGTACGGACGCGGAGGTCACGACCGCGAGCGAAAGCAACACGCCGGCGGGACTTGTGAAATAATTCGGCCCCGTACGGGACGCCGGAGGTTCACGACCGCGAGCGAAAGCAACACCCCGCCCGGGACTTGGCAAAAATTCGGCCCGCACCGACGCCCGGGGGTACGACCGCGAGCGAAAGCAACACGCCGCGAGAGGACTGTGTATATTTAGACACGTCACACCACACGCACGCACACACACGCACCGCACGCAATTTGAATTCGGGCATTTGCCTAGCGGAGGTAACGACCGCGAGCGAAAGCAACACGCCGCGCGGGACTCGGAAATAATTCGCCGTAGGGACGCGGAGGTCACGACCGCGACGAAAGAAACCGCCCGCACACACACACACACACACGCATATTTGAATTTCCGTGCATTTGCCCTAGCGGAGGTAACGACCGCGAGCGAAAGCAACACGCCGCGCGGGACTTGGAAATAATTCGGCCCCGTACGGACGCCGGAGGTAACGACCGCGAGCGAAAGCAACACGCCGCGAGAGGACTGTGTATATTTTAGACACGTCACACCCACACGCACGCACACACACGCACACGCACGCATATTTGAATTTCCGTGCATTTGCCCTAGCGGAGGTAACGACCGCGAGCGAAAGCAACACGCCGCGCGGGACTTGGAAATAATTCGGCCCCGTACGGACGCCGGAGGTAACGACCGCGAGCGAAAGCAACACGCCGCGAGAGGACTGTGTATATTTTAGACACGTCACACCCACACGCACGCACACACACGCACACGCACGCATATTTGAATTTCCGTGCATTTGCCCTAGCGGAGGTAACGACCGCGAGCGAAAGCAACACGCCGCGCGGGACTTGGAAATAATTCGGCCCCGCACGTACGGACGCCGGAGGTCACGACCGCGAGCGAAAGCAACACGCCGCGCGGGACTTGGAAATAATTCGGCCCCGTACGGACGCCGGAGGTAACGACCGCGAGCGAAAGCAACACGCCGCGAGAGGACTGTGTATATTTTAGACACGTCACACCCACACGCACGCACACACACGCACACGCACGCATATTTGAATTTCCGTGCATTTGCCCTAGCGGAGGTAACGACCGCGAGCGAAAGCAACACGCCGCGCGGGACTTGGAAATAATTCGGCCCCGTACGGACGCCGGAGGTCACGACCGCGAGCGAAAGCAACACGCCGCGCGGGACTTGGAAATAATTCGGCCCGTACGGACGCCGGAGGTAACGACCGCGAGCGAAAGCAACACGCCGCGAGAGGACTGTGTATATTTTAGACACGTCACACTCACACGCACGCACACACACGCACACGCACGCATATTTGAATTTCCGTGCATTTGCCGCCGGGGAGGGTAACGACCGCGAGCGAAAGCAACACGCCGCGCGGGACTTGGAAATAATTCGGCCCCGTACGGACGCCGGAGGTAACGACCGCGAGCGAAAGCAACACGCCGCGAGAGGACTGTGTATATTTTAGACACGTCACACCCACACGCACGCACACACACGCACACGCACGCATATTTGAATTTCCGTGCATTTGCCCTAGCGGAGGTAACGACCGCGAGCGAAAGCAACACGCCGCGCGGGACTTGGAAATAATTCGGCCCCGTACGGACGCCGGAGGTAACGACCGCGAGCGAAAGCAACACGCCGCGAGAGGACTGTGTATATTTTAGACACGTCACACCCACACGCACGCACACACACGCACACGCACGCATATTTGAATTTCCGTGCATTTGCCCTAGCGGAGGTAACGACCGCGAGCGAAAGCAACACGCCGCGCGGGACTTGGAAATAATTCGGCCCCGTACGGACGCCGGAGGTAACGACCGCGAGCGAAAGCAACACGCCGCGAGAGGACTGTGTATATTTTAGACACGTCACACCCACACGCACGCACACACACGCACACGCACGCATATTTGAATTTCCGTGCATTTGCCCTAGCGGAGGTAACGACCGCGAGCGAAAGCAACACGCCGCGCGGGACTTGGAAATAATTCGGCCCCGTACGGACGCCGGAGGTAACGACCGCGAGCGAAAGCAACACGCCGCGAGAGGACTGTGTATATTTAGACACGTCACACCCACACGCACGCACACACACGCACACGCACGCATATTTGAATTTCCGTGCATTTGCCCTAGCGGAGGTAACGACCGCGAGCGAAAGCAACACGCCGCGCGGGACTTGGAAATAATTCGGCCCCGTACGGACGCCGGAGGTCACGACCGCGAGCGAAAGCAACACGCCGCGCGGGACTTGGAAATAATTCGGCCCGTACGGACGCCGGAGGTAACGACCGCGAGCGAAAGCAACACGCCGCGAGAGGACTGTGTATATTTTAGACACGTCACACCCACACGCACGCACACACACGCACACGCACGCATATTTGAATTTCCGTGCATTTGCCCTAGCGGAGGTAACGACCGCGAGCGAAAGCAACACGCCGCGCGGGACTTGGAAATAATTCGGCCCCGTACGGACGCCGGAGGTAACGACCGCGAGCGAAAGCAACACGCCGCGAGAGGACTGTGTATATTTTAGACACGTCACACCCACACGCACGCACACACACGCACACGCACGCATATTTGAATTTCCGTGCATTTGCCCTAGCGGAGGTAACGACCGCGAGCGAAAGCAACACGCCGCGCGGGACTTGGAAATAATTCGGCCCCGTACGGACGCCGGAGGTAACGACCGCGAGCGAAAGCAACACGCCGCGAGAGGACTGTGTATATTTTAGACACGTCACACCCACACGCACGCACACACACGCACACGCACGCATATTTGAATTTCCGTGCATTTGCCCTAGCGGAGGTAACGACCGCGAGCGAAAGCAACACGCCGCGCGGGACTTGGAAATAATTCGGCCCCGTACGGACGCCGGAGGTCACGACCGCGAGCGAAAGCAACACGCCGCGCGGGACTTGGAAATAATTCGGCCCGTACGGACGCCGGAGGTAACGACCGCGAGCGAAAGCAACACGCCGCGAGAGGACTGTGTATATTTTAGACACGTCACACCCACACGCACGCACACACACGCACACGCACGCATATT
>NW_027509474.1:10733-15480 GCF_048541705.1 Temnothorax americanus
AAAGAAACACCCCGCGCGGGACTTGGAAAAATTGGGCCCCCGTAGGGGGCCCGGGGGGGAAAGCCCGCGAGCAAAAAGCAAAACCCCGCGAGAGGGACTGGTATTTTTTGACAGTCACACCCAAAAGCACGCCCCACACACGAACAGGGCACGAAATTTGAATTTCCCCCCCATTCCCCTAGGGGGGGGTAACGACCGCGAGGAAAGCAACACGCCGCGCGGACTTAAAAATAATTTCGGCCCTCGGACCCCGGAGGTACACCGCGAGCGAAAGAACCCGCGCGGGACTTGGAAAAAATTGGCCCCGTACGGACGCCGGGGGGGTAAGCCCCCGCGAGCGAAAGCAAACCCCCGCGAGGGATGTGATTTTTTGGGGACACGTCACACCACACGCAGACACACACCAACGCAGCTTTTGAATTTCCGGCTTTGCCCTAGGGGAGGTAACGACGCGAGCGAAAGCAACACGCCGCGCGGGACTTGGAAATAATTCGGCCCCGTACGGACGCCGGAGGAACGGACGGCGAGCGAAAGCAACACGCCGCGAGAGGACTGTGTATATTTTAGACACGTCACACCCACACGCACGCACACACACGCACACGCACGCATATTTGAATTTCCGTGCATTTGCCCTAGCGGAGGTAACGACCGCGAGCGAAAGCAACACGCCGCGCGGGACTTGGAAATAATTCGGCCCCGTACGGACGCCGGAGGGAACGACCGCGAGCGAAAGCAACACGCCGCGAGAGGACTGTGTATATTTTAGACACGTCACACCCACACGCACGCACACACACGCACACGCACGCATATTTGAATTTCCGTGCATTTGCCCTAGCGGAGGTAACGACCGCGAGCGAAAGCAACACGCCGCGCGGGACTTGGAAATAATTCGGCCCCGTACGGACGCCGGAGGTAACGACCGCGAGCGAAAGCAACACGCCGCGAGAGGACTGTGTATATTTTAGACACGTCACACCCACACGCACGCACACACACGCACACGCACGCATATTTGAATTTCCGTGCATTTGCCCTAGCGGAGGTAACGACCGCGAGCGAAAGCAACACGCCGCGCGGGACTTGGAAATAATTCGGCCCCGTACGGACGCCGGAGGTCACGACCGCGAGCGAAAGCAACACGCCGCGCGGGACTTGGAAATAATTCGGCCCCGTACGGACGCCGGAGGTAACGACCGCGAGCGAAAGCAACACGCCGCGAGAGGACTGTGTATATTTTAGACACGTCACACCCACACGCACGCACACACACGCACACGCACGCATATTTGAATTTCCGTGCATTTGCCCTAGCGGAGGTAACGACCGCGAGCGAAAGCAACACGCCGCGCGGGACTTGGAAATAATTCGGCCCCGTACGGACGCCGGAGGTAACGACCGCGAGCGAAAGCAACACGCCGCGAGAGGACTGTGTATATTTTAGACACGTCACACCCACACGCACGCACACACACGCACACGCACGCATATTTGAATTTCCGTGCATTTGCCCTAGCGGAGGTAACGACCGCGAGCGAAAGCAACACGCCGCGCGGGACTTGGAAATAATTCGGCCCCGTACGGACGCCGGAGGTCACGACCGCGAGCGAAAGCAACACGCCGCGCGGGACTTGGAAATAATTCGGCCCCGTACGGACGCCGGAGGTAACGACCGCGAGCGAAAGCAACACGCCGCGAGAGGACTGTGTATATTTTAGACACGTCACACCCACACGCACGCACACACACGCACACGCACGCATATTTGAATTTCCGTGCATTTGCCCTAGCGGAGGTAACGACCGCGAGCGAAAGCAACACGCCGAGCCGGACCTGGCACGACGCCCGTCCGGTACGGACGCCGGAGGTAACGACCGCGAGCGAAAGCAACACGCCGCGAGAGGACTGTGTATATTTTAGACACGTCACACCCACACGCACGCACACACACGCACACGCACGCATATTTGAATTTCCGTGCATTTGCCCTAGCGGGGGTAACGACCGCGAGCGAAAGCAACACGCCGCGCGGGACTTGGAAATAATTCGGCCCCGTACGGACGCCGGAGGTAACGACCGCGAGCGAAAGCAACACGCCGCGAGAGGACTGTGTATATTTTAGACACGTCACACCCACACGCACGCACACACACGCACACGCACGCATATTTGAATTTCCGTGCATTTGCCCTAGCGGAGGTAACGACCGCGAGCGAAAGCAACACGCCGCGCGGGACTTGGAAATAATTCGGCCCCGTACGGACGCCGGAGGTAACGACCGCGAGCGAAAGCAACACGCCGCGAGAGGACTGTGTATATTTTAGACACGTCACACTCACACGCACGCATATTTGAATTTCCGTGCATTTGCCCTAGCGGAGGTAACGACCGCGAGCGAAAGCAACACGCCGCGCGGGACTTGGAAATAATTCGGCCCCGTACGGACGCCGGAGGTCACGACCGCGAGCGAAAGCAACACGCCGCGCGGGACTTGGAAATAATTCGGCCCCGTACGGACGCCGGAAGTCACGACCGCGAGCGAAAGCAACACGCCGCGCGGGACTTGGAAATAATTCGGCCCCGTACGGACGCCGGAGGTCACGACCGCGAGCGAAAGCAACACGCCGCGCGGGACTTGGAAATAATTCGGCCCCGTACGGACGCCGGAGGTAACGACCGCGAGCGAAAGCAACACGCCGCGAGAGGACTGTGTATATTTTAGACACGTCACACCCACACGCACGCACACACACGCACACGCACGCATATTTGAATTTCCGTGCATTTGCCCTAGCGGAGGTAACGACCGCGAGCGAAAGCAACCCGCACGGCGCTATTCCGAAATAATTCGGCCCCGTACGGACGCCGGAGGTCACGACCGCGAGCGAAAGCAACACGCCGCGCGGGACTTGGAAATAATTCGGCCCCGTACGGACGCCGGAGGGAACGACCGCGAGCGAAAGCAACACGCCGCGCGGGACTTGGAAATAATTCGGCCCCGGACGGACGCCGGGGGAAACGACCGCGAGCGAAAGCAACACGCCGCGAGAGGACTGTGTATATTTTAGACACGTCACACCCACACGCACGCACACACACGCACACGCACGCATATTTGAATTTCCGTGCATTTGGCCTGGCGGAGGTAACGACCGCGAGCGAAAGCAACACGCCGCGCGGGACTTGGAAATAATTCGGCCCCGTACGGACGCCGGAGGTCACGACCGCGAGCGAAAGCAACACGCCGCGCGGGACTTGGAAATAATTCGGCCCCGTACGGACGCCGGAGGTCACGACCGCGAGCGAAAGCAACACGCCGCGCGGGACGTGGAAATAATTCGGCCCCGTACGGACGCCGGAGGTCACGACCGCGAGCGAAAGCAACACGCCGCGCGGGACTTGGAAATAATTCGGCCCCGTACGGACGCCGGAGGTAACGACCGCGAGCGAAAGCAACACGCCGCGAGAGGACTGTGTATATTTTAGACACGTCACACCCACACGCACGCACACACACGCACACGCACGCATATTTGAATTTCCGTGCATTTGCCCTAGCGGAGGTAACGACCGCGAGCGAAAGCAACACGCCGCGCGGGACTTGGAAATAATTCGGCCCCGTACGGACGCCGGAGGTCACGACCGCGAGCGAAAGCAACACGCCGCGCGGGACTTGGAAATAATTCGGCCCCGTACGGACGCCGGAGGTCACGACCGCGAGCGAAAGCAACACGCCGCGCGGGACTTGGAAATAATTCGGCCCCGTACGGACGCCGGAGGTCACGACCGCGAGCGAAAGCAACACGCCGCGCGGGACTTGAAAATAATTCGGCCCCGTACGGACGCCGGAGGTAACGACCGCGAGCGAAAGCAACACGCCGCGAGAGGGCTGTGTATATTTTAGACACGTCACACCCACACGCACGCACACACACGCACACGCACGCATATTTGAATTTCCGTGCATTTGCCCTAGCGGAGGTAACGACCGCGAGCGAAAGCAACACGCCGCGCGGGACTTGGAACCAGTTCCGCCCCGTACGGACGCCGGAGGGTCACGACCGGCGAGCCGAACGCAACACGCCGCGCGGGACTTGGAAATAATTCGGCCCCGTACGGACGCCGGAGGTCACGACCGCGAGCGAAAGCACCCCGCCGCGCGGGACTTGGAAATAATTCGGCCCGTACGGACGCCGGAGGTAACGACCGCGAGCGAAAGCAACACGCCGCGAGAGGACTGTGTATATTTTAGACACGTCACACTCACACGCACGCACACACACGCACACGCACGCATATTTGAAGGAGGTAACGACCGCGAGCGAAAGCAACACGCGCGCGGGGCGTGGAAATTAATCGGCCCCGTACCGACGCCGGAGGTTAACGACGCGAGCGAAAGCAACACGCCGCGCGGGACTTGGAAATAATTCGGCCCCGTACGGACGCCGGAGGTAACGACCGCGAGCGAAAGCAACACGCCGCGAGAGGACTGTGTTTATTTTAGACACGTCACACCCACACGCACGCACACACACGCACACGCACGCATATTTGAATTTCCGTGCATTTGCCCTAGCGGAGGTAACGACCGCGAGCGAAAGCAACACGCCGCGCGGGACTTGGAAATAATTCGGCCCCGTACGGACGCCGGAGGTAACGACCGCGAGCGAAAGCAACACTTTGCGAGAGGACTGTGTATATTTTAGACACGTCACACCCACACGCACGCACACACACGCACACG
>NW_027509474.1:17720-20267 GCF_048541705.1 Temnothorax americanus
TCTCGCGCGTGTTGCTTTCGCTCGCGGTCGTTGTACCTCCGGCGTCCCGTAAGGGGCCCGAATTATTTCCAAGTCCCGCGCGGCGTGTTGCTTTCGCTCGCGGTCGTTACCTCCGGCGTCCGTACGGGGCCGAATTATTTCCAAGTCCCGCGCGGCGTGTTGCTTTCGCTCGCGGTCGTGACCTCCGGCGTCCGTACGGGGCCGAATTATTTCCAAGTCCCGCGCGGCGTGTTGCTTTCGCTCGCGGTCGTTACCTCCGCTAGGGCAAATGCACGGAAATTCAAATATGCGTGCGTGTGCGTGTGTGTGCGTGCGTGTGGGTGTGACGTGTCTAAAATATACACAGTCCTCTCGCGGCGTGTTGCTTTCGCTCGCGGTCGTTACCTCCGGCGTCCGTACGGGGCCGAATTATTTCCAAGTCCCGCGCGGCGTGTTGCTTTCGCTCGCGGTCGTGACCTCCGGCGTCCGTACGGGGCCGAATTATTTCCAAGTCCCGCGCGGCGTGTTGCTTTCGCTCGCGGTCGTGACCTCCGGCGTCCGTACGGGGCCGAATTATTTCCAAGTCCCGCGCGGCGTGTTGCTTTCGCTCGCGGTCGTTACCTCCGCTAGGGCAAATGCACGGAAATTCAAATATGCGTGCGTGTGCGTGTGTGTGCGTGCGTGTGGGTGTGACGTGTCTAAAATATACACAGTCCTCTCGCGGCGTGTTGCTTTCGCTCGCGGTCGTTACCTCCGGCGTCCGTACGGGGCCGAATTATTTCCAAGTCCCGCGCGGCGTGTTGCTTTCGCTCGCGGTCGTGACCTCCGGCGTCCGTACGGGGCCGAATTATTTCCAAGTCCCGCGCGGCGTGTTGCTTTCGCTCGCGGTCGTTACCTCCGCTAGGGCAAATGCACGGAAATTCAAATATGCGTGCGTGTGCGTGTGTGTGCGTGCGTGTGGGTGTGACGTGTCTAAAATATACACAGTCCTCTCGCGGCGTGTTGCTTTCGCTCGCGGTCGTTACCTCCGGCGTCCGTACGGGGCCGAATTATTTCCAAGTCCCGCGCGGCGTGTTGCTTTCGCTCGCGGTCGTGACCTCCGGCGTCCGTACGGGGCCGAATTATTTCCAAGTCCCGCGCGGCGTGTTGCTTTCGCTCGCGGTCGTGACCTCCGGCGTCCGTACGGGGCCGAATTATTTCCAAGTCCCGCGCGGCGTGTTGCTTTCGCTCGCGGTCGTTACCTCCGCTAGGGCAAATGCACGGAAATTCAAATATGCGTGCGTGTGCGTGTGTGTGCGTGCGTGTGGGTGTGACGTGTCTAAAATATACCCAGTCCCCTCGCGGCGTGTTGCTTTCGCTCGCGGTCGTTACCTCCGGCGTCCGTACGGGGCCGAATTATTTCCAAGTCCCGCGCGGCGTGTTGCTTTCGCTCGCGGTCGTGACCTCCGGCGTCCGTACGGGGCCGAATTATTTCCAAGTCCCGCGCGGCGTGTTGCTTTCGCTCGCGGTCGTGACCTCCGCTAGGGCAAATGCACGGAAATTCAAATATGCGTGCGTGTGCGTGTGTGTGCGTGCGTGTGGGTGTGACGTGTCTAAAATATACACAGTCGGCGCGCGGCGTGTTGCTTTCGCTCGCGCGTCGTTACCTCCGGCGTCCGCTACGGGGCAGAATTATTTCCCAAGTCCCGCGCGGAGTGTTGGCTTTCGCTCGGCGGTCGTGAATACGGCGCCGTACGGGGCCGAATATTTCAAGTCGCGCGCGTGTTGCTTCGCTCGTGGCGTTACCTCCGGGGTGGGCGATGTACGGTGTCAAAATATTACAAGTCCGCGCGGCGTGTTGCTTGCTCGCGGTCGTTACTTCGGCGGTCGACGGGCCGAATTATTTCCAAGTCCGCGCGGCGTGTTGCTTTCGCTCGCGGTGTTACCTCGCTAGGGAAATGAACGGAAATTAATATGCGGGGTGGGTGTGGCGTGCGTGGGTGTGACGTGTCTAAAATATCACAGTCCCCGCGGCGGTTGCTTCGCCGGTCGTTACCTCCGGGTCGTACGGGCAATTTTCCAAGTCCGCGCGGCGTGTTGTTTCGCTCGCGGTGTACTCGCTTAGGGCCGAAATTCCAATGGCGGCGTGTTGCTGCTGCGGTGTACCTGGGTACGGAATTCAGTCGCGGCGGTGTTCGTGCGGTCGTTGGCGTCGTGGGCGAAATTCCAGTCCGCGCGGGTGTGCTTCGCTCGCGGTCGTACCTCCGCTAGGCGCGAAATTCAAAATGCGGGTGTGTGTTCGTGCGGTGTGACTGTCTAAAATCAAGTCCTCGCGGCGTGTGCTTTCGTCCGGTCGTCTCGGCGTCCGTACGGGCGAATATTTCCAAGTCCGCGCGGCGTTGCTTTCGCCGCGGTCGTACCTCCGGCGTCGTGGGCCTATTTCAAGTCCGCGCGGGTGTGCTTCGCTCGGGTGTACCTCCGGGTCCGTACGGCCGAATTATTTCCAAGTCCGCGCGGCGTGTTGCTTCGCTCGCGGTCGTTCCCGTAGGGGACGGAAATAATGCGGTTCGTGTGTTGGTGGTGTGGTGG